>NC_088871.1:24038757-24089977 GCF_032884065.1 Artemia franciscana
AAATGACGACCGGGACACAGGGAATATAAATGACGACCGGGACACAGGGACACAACTACAACGGGGACACCGGGGGAAACAGGGGGATATAAATGACGACCGGGACAAAAAACTAAAAAGAAAAAAAAACTAATAAAAAATCTAAAAATCTAAATAAGCTAAAAAGAAAAAAAAAGGAAAAAAATAAAGGAGAAAAACAAAACTAAAAAACGAATGTATATACAGACCGGGACACCGGGATACAAATGACGACCGGGACACAGGGAATATAAATGACGACCGGGACACAGGGACACAACTACAACGGGGACACCGGGGGAAACAGGGGGATATAAATGACGACCGGGACACCGGGACAGGGAATGGTCGATTAGCAATCACCATCAACAAAGCTCAAGGGCAATCATTAGAATCATGAGGTATAGATCTGAATACAGATTGTTTTCCCATGGACCATTATATGTTGCATGTTCAAGAGTCGGTAAACCTGACAATCTATTTATATGCAAAGACAATGGGACAGCAAAGAATGTTGTATATTCGCAAGTTTTACGTAGTTAAAACCATATATATATATATATATATATATATATATATATATATATATATATATATATATATATATATATATATATATATATATCTATCTATATTCACAGGTGGGACATAGGGACACAACAACAATGGCGCGTAACTATTATGGCGCGTAACGACTTACGCGCGCGGGGGGGGCTTGGGGGGGCGGAAGCGCCCCCACCAACTAGGTGTTGGGGTGGCGCGAAGCGCCACCCCCAACAGCTAGTCTATATATATATATATATATATATATATATATATAATACATATATATATATATATATATATAAATATATATATATTATATATATATATATATATATATATATATATATATATATATATATATATATATATATATATATATATATATATATATATATAATATATAATAATATAAATATATATATATATATAATATATATATATATATAAATATATATATATATAAATATTAATATAAATATATATATATAAATATATATATATATAATATATAATATAAATATATATATATATATATATATATATATATGTATATATGTATATATATATATATATATATATATATATATATATATATATATATATATATATATATATATATATACATATATATACATATATAATATTTATTATATATATATGTATATATATATATATATATATATATATATATATATATATATATATATATATACTAGCTGTTGGGGTGGCGCTTCGCGCCACCCCAACACCTAGTTGGTGGGGGCGCTTCGCGCCCCCCCCCAAGCCCCCCCGCGCGCGTAAGTCGTTACGCGCCATAATAGTTACGCGCCATTGTAGTTGTGTCCCTATGTCCCACCTGTGAATATAGATAGATATATATATATATGGTTTTAACTACGTAAAACTTGCGAATATACAACATTCTTTGCTGTCCCATTGTCTTTGCATATAAATAGATTGTCAGGTTTACCGACTCTTGAACATGCAACATATAATGGTCCATGGGAAAACAATCTGTATTCAGATCTATACCTCATGATTCTAATGATTGCCCTTGAGCTTTGTTGATGGTGATTGCTAATCGACCATTCCCTGTCCCGGTGTCCCGGTCGTCATTTACATCCCCCTGTTTCCTCCGGTGTCCCCGTTGTAGTTGTGTCCCTGTGTCCCGGTCGTCATTTATATTCCCTGTGTCCCGGTCGTCATTTGTATCCCGGTGTCCCGGTCTGTATATACATTCGTTTTTTAGTTTTGTTTTTCTCCTTTATTTTTTTCCTTTTTTTTTCTTTTTTAGTTTATTTAGATTTTTAGATTTTTTAGTTTTTTTATTAGTTTTTAGTTTTTTTTTCTTTTTAGTTTTTTTGTCCCGGTCGTCATTTATATCCCCCTGTTTCCCCCGGTGTCCCCGTTGTAGTTGTGTCCCTGTGTCCCGGTCGTCATTTATATTCCCTGTGTCCCGGTCGTCATTTGTATCCCGGTGTACCGGTCTGTATATACATTCGTTTTTTAGTTTTGTTTTTCTCCTTTATTTTTTTCCTTTTTTTTTCTTTTTTAGTTTATTTAGATTTTTAGATTTTTTAGTTTTTTTATTAGTTTTTAGTTTTTTTTTTCTTTTTAGTTTTTTTGTAGTTTTTACCTTCTTTTTAGTTTTGTTAATTTTTTTTTTACTTATGTCCTGGTCGTCATTTATACTCCCTATGTCCCGGTGCTTTGTTGATTGCTAATCGAACATTCCTTTTGTCCTGGTCGCTTTCTCTTTGAGTGTCGTCATTTATTTTTTTCTTTTTTAGTTCTTTTAGTTTTTACCTTTTTTAGTTTTTTTTAGTTTTTTAGATGAAAATTTTTTTTAGTTTTTTCCTTTTTTTCTTTTTAGTTTTTATTGGTTTTTGCCTTTTTTTAGTTTTTTCAGTTTTTTTTTTAGTTTTTTATTGGTTTTTACCTTTATAGTTTTTTTTAGTTTTTTAGCTTTTTTTAGTTTTTTTAGTTTTTTTTTAGTTTTTTTAGTTTTTAGCTTTTTTACTTTTTTTATTAGTTTTTAGTTTTTTTGTAGTTTTATCCTTTTTTTAGTTTTTTCAGTTTTTTTTTTAGTTTTTTATTGGTTTTTACCTTTATTTTAGCTTATTTTTCAGTTTTTTCCTTTTTTTTAGTTTTTTTTTAGTTTTTAGTTTTTTTAGTTTTTTACCTTTTTTTAGTTTTTTTAGTTTTTTTAGTTTTTTAGCTTTTTTATTTTTTTTATTAGTTTTTAGTTTTTTTGTAGTTTTTGCCTTTTTTTTAGTTTTTTTAGTTTTTTAGCTTTTTTATTAGTTTTTAGTTTTTTTTTGTAGTTTTTGCCTTTTTTTAGTTTGACAACTTATTTTTATATATATAGATAGTTTTTTTTTTTTACTTATGTCCTGGTCGTCATTTATACTCCCTGTGTCCCGGTGCTTTGTTGATTGCTAATCGAACATTCCTTTTGTCCTGGTCGCTTTCTCTTTGAGTGTCGTCATTTATTAGTTTTTTCCTTTTTTTCTTTTTAGTTTTTTATTGGTTTTTACCTTTATTTTAGCTTATTTTTCAGTTTTTTCCTTTTTTTTAGTTTTTTTTTATTTTTTATTTTTTTTTAGTTTTTTACCTTTTTTTAGTTTTTTTAGTTTTTTTAGTTTTTTAGCTTTTTTACTTTTTTTATTAGTTTTTAGTTTTTTTTGTAGTTTTTGCCTTTTTTTAGTTTTTTCAGTTTTTTTTTTAGTTTTTTATTGGTTTTTACCTTTATAGTTTTTTTAGTTTTTTAGCTTTTTTATTTTTTTTATTAGTTTTTAGTTTTTTTTGTAGTTTTTGCCTTTTTTTAGTTTTTTCAGTTTTGACGTCACCTGATCCAGTTTTTTCAGGTGACGTCACCTGACACATCCATCCATCCATCCACAGACAACTTATTTTTATATATATAGATAGATATATATATATATATATACATACATACATATATATATATATATATATATATATATATATATATATCTATATATATAAAAATAAGTTGTCTGTCTGTCTGTGGATGGATCAGGTGACGTCACCTGAAAAAACTGGATCAGGTGACGTCAAAACTGAAAAAACTAAAAAAAGGCAAAAACTACAAAAAAAACTAAAAACTAATAAAAAAAATAAAAAAGCTAAAAAACTAAAAAAACTAAAAAAAGGTAAAAAACTAAAAAAACTAAAAACTAAAAAAAACTAAAAAAAGGAAAAAACTGAAAAATAAGCTAAAATAAAGGTAAAAACCAATAAAAAACTAAAAAAAAACTGAAAAAACTAAAAAAAGGCAAAAACTACAAAAAAAACTAAAAACTAATAAAAAAAGTAAAAAAGCTAAAAAACTAAAAAAACTAAAAAAAAAAAAAAACTAAAAAAAAACTAAAAAAAAGGAAAAAACTGAAAAATAAGCTAAAATAAAGGTAAAAACCAATAAAAAACTAAAAAGAAAAAAAGGAAAAAACTAAAAAAAATTTTCATCTAAAAAACTAAAAAAAACTAAAAAAGGTAAAAACTAAAAGAACTAAAAAAGAAAAAAATAAATTACGACACTCAAAGAGAAAGCGACCAGGACAAAAGGAATGTTCGATTAGCAATCAACAAAGCACCGGGACACAGGGAGTATAAATGACGACCAGGACATAAGTAAAAAAAAAACTATCTATATATATAAAAATAAGTTGTCTGTGGATCTGTGGATCGTGGATCAGGTGACGTCACCTGAAAAAACTGGATCAGGTGACGTCAAAACTGAAAAAACTAAAAAAAGGCAAAAACTACAAAAAAAACTAAAAACTAATAAAAAAAATAAAAAAGCTAAAAAACTAAAAAAACTAAAAAAGGCAAAAACTACAAAAAAAACTAAAAACTAATAAAAAAGCTAAAAAACTAAAAAAACTAAAAAAAAGGCAAAAACTACAAAAAAAAACTAAAAACTAATAAAAAAATAAAAAAGCTAAAAAACTAAAAAAACTAAAAAAACTAAAAAAAGGTAAAAAACTAAAAAAACTAAAAACTAAAAAAAACTAAAAAAAAGGAAAAAACTGAAAAATAAGCTAAAATAAAGGGAAAAACCAATAAAAAACTAAAAAAAAAAACTGAAAAAACTAAAAAAAAGGCAAAAACTACAAAAAAACTAAAAACTAACAAAAAAAGTAAAAAAGCTAAAAAACTAAAAAAAGGTAAAAAACTAAAAAAAATAAAAAATAAAAAAAAACTAAAAAAAAGGAAAAAACTGAAAAATAAGCTAACATAAAGGTAAAAACCAATAAAAAACTAAAAAGAAAAAAAGGAAAAAACTAAAAAAAATTTTCATCTAAAAAACTAAAAAAAACTAAAAAAGGTAAAAACTAAGAGCTAAAAAAGAAAAAAATAAATGACGACACTCAAAGAGAAAGCGACCAGGACAAAAGGAATGTTCGATTAGCAATCAACAAAGCACCGGGACACAAGGAGTATAAATGACGACCAGGACATAAGTAAAAAAAAAAATTAACAAAACTAAAAATAAGGTAAAAACTACGAAAAAACTAAAAAGAAAAAAAAACTAAAAACTAATAAAAAAACTAAAAAATCTAAAAATCTAAATAAACTAAAAAAGAAAAAAAAAGGAAAAAAATAAAGGAGAAAAACAAAACTAAAAAACGAATGTATATACAGACCGGTACACCGGGATACAAATGACGACCGGGACACAGGGAATATAAATGACGACCGGGACACAGGGACACAACTACAACGGGGACACCGGGGAAACAGGGGGATATAAATGACGACCGGGACAAAAAAACTAAAAAGAAAAAAAAACTAAAAACTAATAAAAAAACTAAAAAATCTAAAAATCTAAATAAGCTAAAAAAGAAAAAAAAAGGAAAAAAAAAGGAGAAAAACAAAACTAAAAAACGAATGTATATACAGACCAGGACACCGGGATACAAATGACGACCGGGACACAGGGAATATAAATGACGACCGGGACACAGGGACACAACTACAACGGGGACACCGGGGGAAACAGGGGGATGTAAATGACGACCGGGACACCGGGACAGGGAATGGTCGATTAGCAATCACCATCAACAAAGCTCAAGGGCAATCATTAGAATCATGAGGTATAGATCTGAATACAGATTGTTTTCCCATGGACCATTATATGTTGCATGTTCAAGAGTCGGTAAACCTGACAATCTATTTATATGCAAAGACAATGGGACAGCAAAGAATGTTGTATATTCGCAAGTTTTACGTAGTTAAAACCATATATATATATATATATATATATATATATATATATATATATATATATATATATATATATATATATATATATCTATATTCACAGGTGGGACATAGGGACACAACTACAATGGCGCGTAACTATTATGGCGCGTAACGACTTACGCGCGCGGGGGGGCTTGGGGGGGGGCGCGAAGCGCCCCCACCAACTAGGTGTTGGGGTGGCGCGAAGCGCCACCCCAACAGCTAGTCTATATATATATATATATATATATATATATATATATGTATATATATATATATACATATATAAAATATATATATATATATATATATATATATATATATATATATATATATATATATATATATATATATATATATATATATATATATATATATATATATGTATATATATATATTATGAAAAGAGAAATCACCAATGCAACAGCACAAACACATAAAAAAAAAAGAAAAGAAAAAAGACAGAAGGAGAAAAGGAAGACTATTTTCCTAAATTAGTGATTAATATAGACCAGCACTTGAATGAGGCCTTAACCCTACTCATCCATACAATCACATAGGTCAAACAGCATAGCCATACACAATCAACCATAAAGAATCTATATATATAAAAATAAGTTGTCTGTGTGTGGATCTGTGGATGGATCAGGTGACGTCATGTTTGTCCGCATATGACGTCTGAATTATTTCACACTAATACAAAATAAGAAAAAAAACTAAAAAAGGTAAAAACTACAAAAAAAACTAAAAAGAAAAAAAACTAAAAAAGCTAAAAAACTAAAAAAAACTAAAAAAAGGTAAAAAACTAAAAACTAAAAAAAAATGAAAAAACTAAAAAAAGGCAAAAACTACAAAAAAAACTAAAAACTAATAAAAATACTAAAAAATCTAAAAAACTAAAAAAACTAAAAAAACTAAAAAAAGGTAAAAAACTAAAAAAAAACTAAAAACTAAAAAAGAAAAAAAAGAAAAAAAGGAAAAGACTGAAAAATAAAAGAGAAAAAGAAAACTAAAAAAATATGAATAAAAATACAAAAAAAATAAAAAAGATAAAAACTACAAAAAAACTAAAAAGAAAAAACGAAAAAAAACTAAAAAAGCTAAAAAAAATAAAAGAAGAAAAAATCTAAAGAAGGTAAAAACTACAAAAAAAAGAAAACAAAATAAAAAAATCTAAAAAAGCTTAAAAACTAAAAAAAAACTAAAAAAAGATAAAAAACTAAAAAAAGGAAAAAACCATAAAATAAATTAAAAACTAATAAAAAAAAATAAAAAAAGCTAAAAACTAAAAAAACTAAAAAAAACTAAAAAAGGTAAAAACTAAAAGAACTAAAAAAGAAAAAAAACTAAAAAAAGGAAAAAACTGAAAAATAACGGAGAAAAAGAAAACTAAAAAAATATAAATAAAAATAAAAAAACTAAAAAGATAAAAACTTCAAAAAAAACTAAACGAAAAAAGAAAAAAACTAAAAAACCTAAAAAAGGTAAAAACCAATAAAAAAAAACTAAAAACAAAAAAGGGAAAAAATTAAAAATTTATTTCATCATAAGTTTTCAACTGACGAAATTACAGACCGGGACATCGGGACACAAATGATGACCGGGACACCGGCACATAGGGAATATGAATGACGACACTCAAAGAGAAAGCGACCGGGACAAAAGGAATGTTCGCGCCACCCCAACAGCTAGTATATATATATATATATATATATATATATATATATATATATATATATATATATATATACTAGCTGTTGGGGTGGCGCTTCGCGCCACCCCAACACCTAGTTGGTGGGGGCGCTTCGCGCCCCCCCCCAAGCCCCCCCGCGCGCGTAAGTCGTTACGCGCCATAATAGTTACGCGCCATTGTAGTTGTGTCCCTATGTCCCACCTGTGAATATAGATATATATATATATATATATATATATATATATATATATATATATATATATATATATATATATATATATATATATATATATATATATATGGTTTTAACTACGTAAAACTTGCGAATATACAACATTCTTTGCTGTCCCATTGTCTTTGCATATAAATAGATTGTCAGGTTTACCGACTCTTGAACATGCAACATATAATGGTCCATGGGAAAACAATCTGTATTCAGATCTATACCTCATGATTCTAATGATTGCCCTTGAGCTTTGTTGATGGTGATTGCTAATCGACCATTCCCTGTCCCGGTGTCCCGGTCGTCATTTACATCCCCCTGTTTCCCCCGGTGTCCCCGTTGTAGTTGTGTCCCTGTGTCCCGGTCGTCATTTATATTCCCTGTGTCCCGGTCGTCATTTGTATCCCGGTGTCCCGGTCTGTATATACATTCGTTTTTTAGTTTTGTTTTTCTCCTTTATTTTTTTCCTTTTTTTTCTTTTTTAGCTTGTTTCGATTTTTAGATTTTTTAGTTTTTTTATTAGTTTTTAGTTTTTTTTTCTTTTTAGTTTTTTTGTCCCGGTCGTCATTTATATCCCCCTGTTTCCCCCGGTGTCCCCGTTGTAGTTGTTTCCCTGTGTCCCGGTCGTCATTTATATTCCCTGTGTCCCGGTCGTCATTTGTATCCCGGTGTACCGGTCTGTATATACATTCGTTTTTTAGTTTTGTTTTTCTCCTTTATTTTTTTCCTTTTTTTTTTCTTTTTTAGTTTATTTAGATTTTTAGATTTTTTAGTTTTTTTATTAGTTTTTAGTTTTTTTTTCTTTTTAGTTTTTTTGTAGTTTTTACCTTCTTTTTAGTTTTGTTAATTTTTTTTTTTACTTATGTCCTGGTCGTCATTTATACTCCCTGTGTCCTGGTGCTTTGTTGATTGCTAATCGAACATTCCTTTTGTCCTGGTCGCTTTCTCTTTGAGTGTCGTCATTTATTTTTTTCTTTTTTAGTTCTTTTAGTTTTTACCTTTTTTAGTTTTTTTTAGTTTTTTAGATGAAATTTTTTTTTAGTTTTTTCCTTTTTTTCTTTTTAGTTTTTTATTGGTTTTTACCTTTATGTTAGCTTATTTTTCAGTTTTTTCCTTTTTTTTTATTTTTTTTTTATTTTTTATTTTTTTTAGTTTTTTACCTTTTTTTAGTTTTTTTAGTTTTTTTAGTTTTTTTAGTTTTTTAGCTTTTTTACTTTTTTTATTAGTTTTTAGTTTTTTTGTAGTTTTTGCCTTTTTTTAGTTTTTTCATTTATTTTTTTAGTTTTTTATTGGTTTTTACCTTTATTTTAGCTTATTTTTCAGTTTTTTCCTTTTTTTTAGTTTTTTTTTAGTTTTTAGTTTTTTTAGTTTTTTACCTTTTTTTAGTTTTTTTAGTTTTTTTAGTTTTTTAGCTTTTTTATTTTTTTTATTAGTTTTTAGTTTTTTTTGTAGTTTTTGCCTTTTTTTAGTTTTTTTAGTTTTTTAGCTTTTTTATTAGTTTTTAGTTTTTTTTGTAGTTTTTGCCTTTTTTTAGTTTTTTTAGTTTTTTAGCTTTTTTATTTTTTTATTAGTTTTTAGTTTTTTTTGTAGTTTTTGCCTTTTTTTAGTTTTTTCAGTTTTGACGTCACCTGATCCAGTTTTTTCAGGTGACGTCACCTGATCCACGATCCACAGATCCACAGACAACTTATTTTTATATATATAGATAGTTTGTTTTTTTTTACTTATGTCCTGGTCGTCATTTATACTCCCTGTGTCCCGGTGCTTTGTTGATTGCTAATCGAACATTCCTTTTGTCCTGGTCGCTTTCTCTTTGAGTTTCGTCATTTATTTTTTTCTTTTTTAGTTCTTTTAGTTTTTACCTTTTTTAGTTTTTTTTAGTTTTTTAGATGAAAATTTTTTTTAGTTTTTTCCTTTTTTTCTTTTTAGTTTTTTATTGGTTTTTACCTTTATTTTAGCTTATTTTTCAGTTTTTTCCTTTTTTTTAGTTTTTTTTTTATTTTTTATTTTTTTTAGTTTTTTACCTTTTTTTAGTTTTTTTAGTTTTTTTTAGTTCTTTAGCTTTTTTACTTTTTTTATTAGTTTTTAGTTTTTTTTTGTAGTTTTTGCCTTTTTTTAGTTTTTTCAGTTTTTTTTTTAGTTTTTTATTGGTTTTTACCTTTATTTTAGCTTATTTTTCAGTTTTTTCCTTTTTTTTTAGTTTTTTTTAGTTTTTAGTTTTTTTAGTTTTTTTAGTTTTTTTAGTTTTTTAGCTTTTTTATTTTTTTTATTAGTTTTTAGTTTTTTTTGTAGTTTTTGCCTTTTTTTAGTTTTTTTAGTTTTTTAGCTTTTTTATTAGTTTTTAGTTTTTTTTGTAGTTTTTGCCTTTTTTTAGTTTTTTTAGTTTTTAGCTTTTTTATTTTTTTTATTAGTTTTTAATTTTTTTTGTAGTTTTTGCCTTTTTTTAGTTTTTTCAGTTTTGACGTCACCTGATCCAGTTTTTTCAGGTGACGTCACCTGATCCATCCACAGACAGACAGACAACTTATTTTTATATATATAGAGATATATATATATATATATGTATGTATGTATGTATCTGTGAGATGTTTCAAACACGCCAGATTGGCTATTTAGGTCTACTTCTGCATTACTAGCATTGTTTCTAATAAGTATTTTTCTTAATTTAAATTCTCTAAGGTGTTTTCTATAAGGTGTGGCTTGTGAGATGTTTCAAACCGTTCAAATTGGCTATTTAGGTCTACTTCTATATTACTAGCATTAATTCTAATAAGTATTCTTCTTAATTTAAATTCTCTAAGGTGTTTTCTATAAGCTGTAGGTTCTGAGATGTTTCAAACAGGCCTAATAAGTATTCTTCTTAATTTAAATTCTCTAAGGTGTTTTTTATAAGGTGTGGCTTGTGAGGTGTTTCAATCAGGCCAAGTTGGCTATTTGTTAGTTAATTATTAGTTAACGTGCTAGGTTTTGGTAGAGGACAATAGAACTTTTTTGTGTTTTCTTTTTTCTTTATTTTAGGATATAAATTAAAAGGAAAGATGCAATTTATTACAACTATTAATTAGTTGCATTAGTTAGTTAATGATTAGTTTGCATGCTAGGTTTTGGCAGAGGAAAACAGAGCTTGTAAGTGTTATCTTTATCCTTTACTTTACAGTCTAAATTAAAAGTAAAGTTGCAATTTACTGCAACTATTTATTAGTTGTATTAGTTAGTTAACTATTAGATAATCATGCTAGGTTTTGGTAGAGGACAACAGATAAGGGAATGCCCTACACATATGTAGAGTACCCCCATAGGAGGCAGAGACCAAGAAGGACCTTGTCCCTAGGGGTTCATAATAGAAACTGTGGCACCCTCTCCTGGGGCCATAAATACAGGTTAAGGAGGAAGAAGCCCCTCAAATGTACACTCAACATGTTCCAATAGCGTTTCCATACGTCTCATGAGTTACAAACGTACCCCCAGTAATGGGTTAAATTGCATAGTGATGGAGAACACCATCGTGGGAGGATCCTCTATAGGAGGACAACTACGACAGGGCGTAAGATCCAGATCTATGAACAACGGCCTCTGTAAAGGGCTGCCTCGACCCTTTCGGGGTACTTGCAAGACTCGGAAACTTGCGGTCAACTTTTCCCACCTGAGGAGTGGCACCCCTTGAGGAAATTATAGCCTAGTAAACAACACAGTACTCGCACGGGATTCTGATTATTGGATATTTTTCTGGGCTTAGTTGGTTTTGATCGGCGTTTTTGGGCTGAAAAACCTCTTCCTAGCTAATTTATCTACTATGGGCTGCCTCTCTGTAGAAGCATAATATTTGTAGGCATGAACATATAATGAGTCGGAGGTAATAGGCTTGGGACTGTCTGTGCAGGATTTCGACTCTTGTTGATGAAAGAGCATCGTCATGTGCTGATTCAAAAATAAAAGTGAAAAAAAATAATATGTAGTTACAAGAAATTTCACAACGAGGAACAGAACGAATTAAAAATTAAAGTGAAGAACAAAGAAATACGATAAAGTAAAAAACAAAGAATTTCTCGTATTTGATTAAAAGATATGCCACAGCGATAACAAAGAAATATGCAGTTAGAAATTAGCGTGGCAGTAAGAATCACAATCGACAGCGAGAATCAGAACGTGTCATAAGTGGAAGGCTCCTCCTTTTTTCTGAGGAAAGAGAGCCAAAAAAAGATGATTAAATTAGAGGTTCTACACACAGTGAGAATCATTATACACAAGCCTGCCACGTGCCGAGTACTTGGGGCTCGGCCTGACAATCGGAGGTATTTTTACTTTTTCATAAAACTGGCATATTGACATTCCTGGCTACAAAACGATCTGAATAGGTCACAACTTTAATGAATAATCAGCTTTTACCAGGGTGGTCACATCGAACTTATGGTGACACTATGACATCAAAAAGAGTCTAACATTGTCTGTGGTTAGAAGACAAGTGACAATAATAATTAACATATACAAGCCTGCCATATATACGTGGCAGGCCGAGCCCATGACATCAAGAAGAGTCTCGCATTGTTTGCAGTTAGAAGACAAGGGACAATGAGATCAATAATTACAAGCCTGCCACGTAGCCGTGCTGGGTAATCGGTCATAATCGTCGTAATCGGCTACATAATTGTTTTTTCTTAAAACTGGCATATTGAGATTTCTTGTCACAAATGATTTAAATAGGTCACAATTTTGAGGAATTTTTTTTTCAGGGTTGCTGTATCGAACACAGACTTCTATACATGGATTTTCAGTGTCGCTTATCTTCCAACGGTAGACAATGCGAGGCTCTTCTCGATGACAGCCACCCTGGGAAAGATACGAATTCTTCCTTAAAGTTGTGACTTTTTAGATCGTTATAGTGACCAGAATTGTCAATATACCAGTTAAGAAAAAAAAACTATGCAGCCGATTTTGAAGCTGGGCCCCGGCACTCAGTATGTCGTAGGCCTGTATATATTGATTCTCGTTGTAAGTAGCAACTTCCAAATGAGTCACTTTGTTTGCTACTCTTTCCTTGGGAAAAAGGAGGGCTCCTCAGGAAATACATATAACGCTGAAAGATCCCAACCACTTGTAATCAATAGTTGCATAGTTTTTGGCATCTTTGTAGGTTTGTAATGGGTATTCACCACATTTTGTTTGCGTCAAAGATTATGATGGCGTTGTTTTTCTAACATAATATTTCTTTCTTCTTCAATTTCACTTTTAATCGTTTTGATTTTTGCTATTGCTTGTCTTCTAACACTATAATTCTTTATTCTTCACTCCATTTTTGACACTTTCTGATACTCTTTTTCTTGCTATCGCTTATAATTCTTGCTGCCGTTATCTTCTAACCGCATGTTTCTCTGTTCTCGCTGTGGCATATCTTGTAGCCGCATGTTCTTTTGTTCTTTACTTTCATTTTTAATTCGTTCTACTCCTTGTTATCACATGTAACTGCAATTTCTTTGTTCTTAACTTTTTTTTTTGATTTGTTTTAATTTTTGCTACCACTTACCTTGGAACCGGATGTTTCTTCGTTTGTCCCTTTGGTTTTCGAATCATTGTAATTGTGGCTGAAGCAAATGTTACCTCTGTATATATTTTATTCTTTATTTTCCTTTATCATTACTTTATATATGTTTTCAATCCCCTTTACCTTAGATGCTCGGATTAGTCTTGTCAGATTTGATAATCTAGGTTGTTTTTTGTCCTCTAGGCATTATGAAACTACTTAAAACGCCTTTTATAAATAGACTAATGGCACTTTGTATTTTATACTTAGCTATGTTCCTTTTGTAATGTTACTTGCTGCATAGATATAAAAATGGCGCGTTCGATGATGAAATTTATTTTCTTAAAATGTACTTACAAATATGATGTGAATCATATGATTTCTCTTGTTAATCGTATGTTTCTCGTGTAATTTTGCCTGCATCATAGGCACTAAAAACGTAAAAACCAACCGTATTTGTTGGAGCCTTAATCCAAAATTAAGGCTCTTAACGAGTTTCTGAAACATCAGACCTATATAGACAGATTTTTTAGGCCAGAAAATCCCGGAATATCACTTTTTCGACAACAATAAAATTAAACAGGTTAATAAGCCTAACTTAGGAATTTGAAGAAAAAGAACAAGCAGAATTATAACACTTTCGAAAAAAATTCTTGTGTACCTGTTTCCTACAGACTATGTTTTTACATGCGCAAAAACTTCTGTATTCTATATGGATAAGAATCGAAAATTAGCAATTAGTGTTATTTTTTGCTCAATGTTCTTTACAGTTCGTTTATATTTAATATTATTTTCAATTTTCATTTTGTTTAAAAGCAACATTATCTTCCTTTGGTAACCTCTAACAGCTTCAGTTATGACATAATTGTAAGGAATACCCTTGGCATTTTCACTGCCCTTCTTGTTTTTTTTAGGTCAGTTTGTTTTTTTTGGTGTATTCTACATTCGGTTCAATTTTCTATACGTTCTCTAGCTGCATTCTGTATTTATTCAGCCTTTCTTCAGTTGAGGTTTTTTAGATGCATCAATTTCTAAGAAACTCTGTTCTATTAAACCAAGGTTCTTTTGTAAGCTCTCGCCTAATAAAATTCAAATATACTAACTTGAAGTCTTTGCTGCACTTCCTGATATACTTTTCGGGGTACCCGCATTAAGAGAAGTTTTGGCAGCTCCTTTATGAATAATCTTCTCACCCAGGGAGACATCTTGTGGGTACTAGGCTTCCGGTAATGAACATTTAAAATGATAATCGTTACAACGACGGATAGTCCCACAAGAAACATTGTGAAGAGTAGATATTTTCCAAGAAGTGGGACAGCTAATGATGTCGATGGGATAATCTCAGATATTAAAAGGAAGAACATAGTTTGAGACAATAGAATTGAAATACTCAAAGCCACTTTCTCACCACAGTCAGCTGGAAGATAGAATACAAGAACGGAGAGAGCTGAGATGCCAACACAAGGGACTATTAAATTTACGACGTAGAAGAGCGTTTTTCTTCTTAGGGTCATATTGAAGAAGATATCTGCAAAAAAAATAATAATAAAAGAATAGAATAAAGACCGTAGGATGAAATATATGGGATTGTTAACTATGAACGTCAAATATATATTTTGTGCAAAATAAAATATTGCAAATATGTGTCTTTAACAATGCTAAATTAGATTTAAGAAAGTAAATCCAATACTATAACATAATAGCTCACTTTGGGATGCTGTATATAATTGTTTAACCGTTTTCTTTTTTATAAACTGAATGTGTGTGGTGCCTGCGGACGATTCAGACTGTTTTACCTTGAAGAAGGTTGCCAGTAGGTAGAATTTTATCAACCGAAGAGTTTGACAGGTTTTGTTCAATCTTACAAGAGAAAGGATTTGTAAAGTGCGAAAACGGCATGCCTGATTATTTATTAAATAAAAAAAACTAGTTTTTTTAACTGAAAGTAAGGAGCGACATTAAAACTTAAAACGAACAGAAATTACTCCGTATATGAAATGGGTTGTCCCCTCCGCAATCCCTCGCTCTTTACGCTAAAGCTTTTAACTGTTTTAAAAAGTAAAATTGTGGCAAAGAGTCAAACTTTAGCGTAAAGAGCGAGGGATTGCGGAGGGGACAACCCATTTCATATACGGAGTAATTTCTGTTCGTTTTAAGTTGTAATATCGCTCCTTACTTTCAGTTAAAAAAACTAGTTTTTCTTATTTAATTTCTGAACGTTTTTGAATTAATGCATGTTTGATTTTGGCTCTCCGCACATAAATTATTAAAATGAAATTTGTGTATTAATTTTTTTTTGGCTAAATGGCTTTCTCTTAGTTTTCATCAGCCGATTTTGAGAAATAAGGGGTGGAGAAGGAGGCCTAGCTGCCCTCCAATTTTTCGGTTACTTAAAAAGGCTACTAGAGCTTTTAATTTTTAACGAACGTTTTTATTAGTAAAAAATATGCGTAATTTAAGAATTAACTTACGTAAAAAACTTTTATATTCTTATATTTTTATTATTTGTACGAGGGGGTATGTATTTATGCTAAAGTATTTTTAGAACCCCTCATATGCGTAATAATCTCTGTTCGTTTTAAATTTCAATGCTATTCCTTACTTTCAATTGAAAAAACGTTTTCATGTTTATTTTTTCATTGTTTTTTTATAGTAATGCTAGAAAATCCTGCGCCCTTTTCATTGAACCTTTCTTCCCCCATGACATAATCCTCCAAGGAAAGATCCTCCGATATAGCCCCCTCCCATCAACCCCACTCTCCAAACCAAAAAATCCCCCTGAAAACGTCTGTACACTTCCCAATAACCATTACTATATGTAAACACTGGTCAAAGTTTGTAACTTGCAGCCCCTCCCCCAGGGATTGTGGGGGAGTAAGTCATTCCCAAAGACATAGTTATTATGGTTTTCGACTATGCGGAACGAAATGGCTATCTCAAAATTTTAATCCGTTGACTTTTGGAAAAAATGAGCGTGGGAGGGAGCCAAGGTACCCTCCAATTTTTTTGATCACTTAAAAAGGGCACTAGAACTTTTCATTTCCGTAAGAATGAGCCCTCTTGCGACACTCTAGGACCACTTGGTCGATACGATGACCCCTGGGAAAAAAACAAACAAACAAATAAACACGCACCAGTGATTTGTCTTCTTGCAAAAAATACGAAATTCCACATTTTTTTAGATAGGAGCTTGAAATATTTTCTATAGGGTTCTCCGATACGCCGAATGCGATGGTGTGATTTTCGTTAAGATTCTATGACTTTTAGGGGGTGTTTTCACCTATTTTCCAAAATAAAGCAAATTTTCTCAGGCTCGTAACTTTTGATGACAAAGACTAAATTAATTGAAACTTATATATTTAGAATCAGCGTGAAAATTTGATTCTTTTGATGTATCTTTTAGCATCAAAATTCCAGTTCGTTACCACGAACTGTTTGATATATTGTCTCAATTTATTAAATATTCCTGTTACAGACTCATTCCATCTCCTAGAAACCTAGGGCTGGCACATCGGCCAATAGTACTTCTGCTTCACAAAAATGCAAGGTTTTTGGTTTCAAAAATTGTACTAAGAAAACTGTCTAATTAGAACACTTTTCATTTAAAGACGATTCAAGAATAATAACTATTATATAGATTCACCTTTACAGTTAACCTGTGAGAAAATATTTTGTTGTTTAATTTTCAAATGGAGTACGACAAGCCTAAACAAGGGTAGAGGATGGAAATCGATAGTTTTCCATTAGAATTATCATGATAAAAAAATAAACATTATTCGGGGTTTTATACCCCCCATCTTGAAGAGTAGGAAAAATTATTTTTTGCATGGATAGCGGTGATGTGTCTTCTTGTCTTTTTTTTTCAAAATTGCTAGCAGGCTACCATGAAATTGCCAAGACAAGTAAAGGAAAGTCAAACCTCCACAGCAATAAAACAAAACAACAATGTCAAATACAGAAAATATTTGTTTTGGAGCTTAGCTTCTAAAAGGAAACAAATTGGTAGATGAGGAAATATGATTTTTTTTAACAGTTTATTTTTAACACTGCTGGTCATTTTTACAGTAAACTATAAAAATGATATCTTAAAAAAAAGGGTAAAAATCGTATATTTGGTATGACAAAGTACATATGACAAAGAACGTAAACTTTGCGCAATAAAATTAATTTTCACTACCTTATACTCGTAAGAATTCTAACCAATAATCCCTCTCCGTTCAAAATAAACTTCATGGTCCTCGCACAACCTATATAACTTTGGCTACGCCTACGCAACTTCTTCTCATATCATAACCAACCAGTATAATTGGCAGCTAAGAGGCTCAAAGCTGTCTTGAAACTCATTATATTTGCAACTTTTCTCGGACTTTTCGAATTTTCAAGACAGAAGAAAATATCTTTATAGAAGTTCCTCAGAAATATCTTGACCATACGACACATTATCTTTCGTTGTGGCTAGAAATAACTGGCCGTCATAATTTTACTGCTCGCTTGTCTTACCTTCCTCTTAAGATAGATCAATAAATTTGATCATAACTATGAAACATCAAGCCCTGCTATGAGGAAAAAAGAAAATTTTGTTTGAATAAAACTTTTGAATCATTGTTTTTGTATTAAACTTGATGAATAAAATACTCTATACAAGCGTATTACCTCCCTACATCATAATTTCTATTGACCAATTTTTATTTTTGTCAATGAAGCCGTCACTCCACAGGAGCTATCTCTGAGTCAATCTGTTTTACTTTTAACAACTTATTTTAATTGAATAAAACTGAGTTTGAAGACAATTTTTCGTGTGAGTTCTGGCTTAGTAATTTAGAATTATAAAACCTGACAAAATAAATTTTTCCTCCTTTAGCTGTCAACAATGGTAATAACAAATTCTATAAAACCTTAAACAAGCTTTCCCTTTATTTACTGTACCAATTACTTAAGTAGAATCAAGAAAATTCGTAGAGACATAAAACATTTTCTAGGTAATTCTATTAGGTCTTTCTTCAAAGAACCGTCAGAACTTTTCATTTGATAACTAATTGTTGTTGAGGGGGATGAGCAGCAAGGGGGAAAAGTCATCTACACATATCAATACTACTATTGTTGTAAGCTTTAACTATTTAGCTTAACATTTGCAGGGGATTCTGATTAATGGAAAATTCTTCTGGGTTTGGTCTATTTTGGTGGGTGTTTTTGGGCTGACAAATCTCGTCCAAGCTCATTTATTTACTATGGGTTGCCTTCTCGTAATAGCAAAATATTTTGTAGCCAGGAATATATAATGCGTCGCAGGTAGTAGGCTTAACATTGTTTGTGCAGGATCTTAGGATCTTGTGCAATCTTACTGATAAAAGGGCAAGATGGGACCAGGATTGCAAAAAGCCTTTGTCAAACTTGAGGTCCCATGGACATTTTCCTATCTGGTTTTACACCGGCTTAAGCGCTTCTGTCTAGACCTGAGAAGATGAGCTGGTTCCCGTTCTTCATTGCTTCGTGGAGTAGTACTTTTCCTGAGGCCAAAATAATCTCAGTGATTTAAAAAATATGAAAATTGCAACTTGCAATGTTATGACGTTAAGAAATAACTATCGTATCGACGTTTTGCCTGGCGAATTCAGACGCTTTGAACTGGACTTATTATGAGTTTCAGAAACTAATGTCCAAACGGTAGGAAATATGCAATTAGGCGATATAAAATCTATTGACTCAGTCAGGAATGATGGGGTGCATAGACAGGGAGTAGGGCTCATGATGAATAAGGAAGCTGCTATGTCTTGTTTAGGTTGGGAAGGTATTAATGATATAATACTAATCGCTCATTTGTTGACTAAAAAGTGCATGGTATCAGTCACAGTATTATACGCCCCTGTAGAACCGATTGACGGAGATAGTAGTGACTCAGAGGAATTTTACTTACAGCTACAAGAACAAATAGATAGAGTCTCAGGTAGAAAACTGGTCCTTTTATTAGGAGATTTTAACGCCCAAGTCGGTACAAATAGGGATAGATTGTATCCTAGCCTAGGTAAATCCGGTATACAAAAATAAAACAGCAATGGCTACTGACTGCTGCAATTTTGCAGGTATAAAACTCTAGTTATAACTAATACATTAATTTGTCATAAAAATTGCCCATAAGTTAACATGGTATTCACTTGATGGCAGGACAGCTATCTTTATTAACTGTGTTCTTGTAAACCGAAGTTTTGCAGAAGATTTGCAGATACTAGAACATATAGGAGTGCTGTTATTGATGTCTAAAGTAAAGATCACCATCTAGTAGTGTCCAGGGTTAATTTAAAACTGAAATTTTGGATTGGTAACTAAATTCCAGGAAGCTACGACATTGGTAGACTCCAGGATAAGAATTTGAGTGAAACTTCTTAGGAACAGTAGAAAACTAAACTGGAGAGTTTAAAATTAGACAACGTAGAAGATGGATGGAATAGTCTAAGGAAAATAATTTGTGAAGATGCTGATAGTGTTCTAAGGAAGAAAGTTAGGAATACAGCTACGAATATTAGTGAAAATGATTTATGTTTAATAGAAAGGAGAAGGGGCTTGTACAAGAACAAGTGATATATCATATTAAAATAAGAGCAATTGTAAATAAAGTGGAGAAAAGCATTAAAATATGAACTAAGGAGGTGTGAAGTGGAGGTTATGGATAAAATTGCCGAGGTAAAATATTATCCTGGAATGTTAATAAACTGGGAGGGAGTTGTCAATCTTAAATTGTTGAAGTTAAAGATACAAACAAGACAACAATTAATGACAAGGAAAGAGTTAAAGAGAGACGGATAGAACATTTTGAGAATGTGAACTGAGATAGAGCTACAAGAAAAGATACAGCGGAAAGTGAAAAAAAATTGTGACACCATGGCTGTGAAGAAGATTTATTTTGTGATGAAGAATTAGTGATAGGACTAAAAGTATTAAAAAACTAGACCGACGTTGCCCGGGCAACGTGAAGTGTTGCGGCAACCATTGTCCGGCTTCGCCGACTAAAGTGTTGCAAGAGCAACACTTTGGTTTTGTTTCTTCGCTATCGATCACTATTCATATGATGAAAGGCTATTCCTCAGTGTTGAAAAAATCAACAACTACAAAATAACATCAAAAGAAGGGACTAAATTGACTTTGCAGCAAGTTGAACTTTATCCTTTTCAATCGTAGACATCGTGACGAATGAAAACTTGGAACAATATCTTACATAATCTAGTTGGTATTATAAAGCTATCCGTAACTTTTCAGGATTAAAATACCATAGGTGACACTAATTATTACGAAACTACATCATTCTTTTACGTTATCTTTTGTACCCGTTGCGTAAACATTTAATTCTGTCAGATTTAAAGAGATCGAATACAATGTGCACCAATTTGCACAAATTTCTGGCCCAAAGTGAACAGATTCTTACTTACAAGTCCTTCTCCCGTGACAGAAATCAAGTTCACCGGAAACAAATAAATGGGTACACCAACTAGCAAAAGTTGCAAACCCCTCATCGCCGAAGAAGATTGTAGCCCAACAGCCGATTTTTACTTACAAGTCCCCTAGATGTCTTACCACTGCAACGAAATTGGTTTAACCATCAAATACACCGGAAACAAATAATAGGTACACAAACTAGCAAAAGTGGCAAACCTCTCATTGCCGAAGATGATTATGAGCTAACAGCCGTTTCTCGTCCATAGTGAACCGATTCTTACCTATAAGTCCCTCTCCCGCGATAGGCATCAAGTTCAACGGATACAAATAAATGGGTATACTAACTAGCATAGTTGCAAGCCCCTCATCGCTAAAGTTGACTGTAGCCTAACAGCAGATTATTACTTACAAGTCCCCTACATGCCTTACCACTAACCAAATTGGTTTTACCATCAAATATACTGGAAACAAATAATAGCTACACCAACCAGCAAAAGTTGCTAGCCCCTCATTGCCGAAGGTGATTATTACCTAACAGCCGACTGTTGCTTACAAGTCCTCTATATGTCTAACAATTTATATCGGCCTAGATATCGTTTCAGTGTGTACCTTACTACTAAAGTTGTCAAGCCCTTCAAACTTTCAAACTGGTATACCTCATGAAGAAATTTTTGTACCAAAAAATAGATATCATTTACCTTAATCAGCTCATCAAAAGCTATCGAATGCCGTCGAAAATAAAATTCTATCTGTCTTAGTTCAAAAGTTGATTATTTTTTTTGCCGTAGGCCAACTTTCTAACGTCACCACTTAGAAAGGAGCAAAGGTTAAGCTCCAATTTCTTTAGCAATGAGAGAACTTTTAAAGTTTATTAGGCACATCTGATACCATTTCTCTACCGCAAGTTCTTACCAACAAGTTGTTGGCAAGAATGGATCGGATTTTGATCGAACAGTTCGTGGTAACGAACTGTAGTAAGGAGCGATCCGGCTCAATAGTAACCAAAACTCTAAAAAATTGAATTTTGATATAAATAGCTACATCAAAAGAATCGCATTTTAATGCTGATTTTAAATATATAAGTTTCATCAAGTTTAGTCTTAGCCATCAAAAGTAACGAGCCTGAGAAAATTTGCCTTATTTAGGAAAATAGGGGGAAACACCCCCTAAAAGTAGTAGGATCTTAACGAAAATGACACCATCGGATTCAGCGTATCAGAGAACCCTACTGTAGAAGTTTCAAGCTCCTATCTACAAAAATGTGGAATTTTGCATTTTTTTGCCAGAAGACAAATCACGGGTGCGTGTTTATTTGTTTGTTTTTTTGTTGTTTTTTTTTTCTTCCCAGGGGTCATCGTATCGACCAAGTGGTTCTAGAATGTCACAAGAGGGCTGATTCTAACGGAAATGAAAAGTTCTAGTGCCCTTTTTAAGTGACCAAAAAAATTGGAGGGCATCTAGGCCCCCTCCCACGCTCATTTTTTTCCCAAAGTCAACGGATCGAAATTTTGAGATAGCCATTTTGTTTGGCATAGTCGAAAATCTCAATAACTATGTTTTTGGGGATGACTTACTCCCCCACAGTTCCTGGGGGAGGGGTTGCAAGTGACAAACTTCAACCAGTGTTTACATATAATAATGGTTATTGGGAAGTGTACAGACGTTTTCAGGGGGATTTTTTTGGTTTTGGGGGTAGGGTTGAGGGAGGGGGCTATGTGGGAGGATCCTTCCTTGGACAAATTTGCCATGGGGGAAAAAAATTCAATGAAAAGGGCGCAGGATTTTCTAGCATTACTATAAAAAAAAAACTATGAAAAAATAAACATGAAAACGTTTTTTTCAAATGAAAGTAAGGAATAGCATTGAAATTTAAAACAAACAGAGATTATTACGCATATGAAGGGTTCTAAAAATACTTTAGCATAAAGAGCGAGGTATTTAGGAGGAGATAAATACCTCGCTCTTTATGCTAAAATATTTTTAGTGATTTCAACTGTTTATTCTACGGCCTATTTGATTCAGGGGTCATTCTTAAAGAATTGGAACAAAGCTTACGATTTAGTGTAAAGAGCGAGGTATTAACGAGGGTACAAACCCCCTCGTACACATAATAAAAATATAAGAATATAAAAGTTTGTTACGTAAGTTAATTCTTAAGTTACGTATATTTTTTACTAATAAAAACGTTCGTTGAATATTAAAAGTTCTAGTAGCCTTTTTAAGTAACCGAAAAATTGGAGGGCAGCTAGGCCTCCTTCCCCACCCCTTATTTCTCAAAATCGTCTGATCAAAACTAAGAGAAAGCCATTTAGCCAAAAAAAAATTAATATACTAATTTCATTTCAATAATTTATGGGCGGAGAGCCAAAATCAAACATGCATTAATTCAAAAACGTTCAGAAATTAAATAAAAAAAAACTAGTTTTTTTAACTGAAAGTAAGGAGCGACATTAAAACTTAAAACGAACAGAAATTACTCCGTATATGAAATGGGTTGTCCCCTCCGCAGTCCCACGCTCTTTACGCTAAAGTTTTTAGTTGTTTTAAAAAGTAGAATTGTGGCAAAGAGTCAAACTTTAGCGTAAAGAGCGTGGGACTGCGGAGGGGACAACCCATTCCATATACGGAGTAATTTCTGTTCGTTTTAAGTTTCAATGTCGCTCCTTACTTTCAGTTAAAATAACTAGTTTTTTTATTTAATCATGTTTCCAAACACGATATTAGCTTCTCTGTGTTGCAGCTCAATACTTAAGGTATTTTTTAGTGGTTTGATGAGTTGAAACAAATAGTATGTAATTTACCACTTGGATTTTATTGGTCTTCTTGAAGACCACATTGGTTTAAAATCTGAGCCTCTCTTGCATCTCCCTTGTTATAATACAGGGCTATTTGAATCAAACAGTCTGTGGTAAGGAACTGTAAGTTAGGAGCAACCCGGCTCAATAGTAACCAAAACTTTAAAAAATGGAGTTGTGATACCAGTATCGAATTCTTATGCAGATTTCAAATACACAAGATTTCATTAAGTTTATTCTTACCCATCGAAGGTTATATTCGAAAAAAGAGAGAAAATCCTCCTAAGAATCATAGAATCTTAATGAAAATCACACCGTCAGGTTCAGCGTATAAGAGAACCCCACTATAGAGGTTTCAAGCTCCTATCTGAAAAAAAAACAACTGAATTTTGTATTTTTGCCAGAAGATAGATCAAGCATTCGACTTCATTTGTTGTTTGTTTTTCAGGGGTGATCGCATCGACTCATTGATCCTAGGATATCGTGAGAGGGCTCATTTGCACTAAAATTAAAAGTTCTAGTGCTCTTTTTAAGCGACCAAAAATTGACGGGCAACTAGGCCCCCTCCCACGTCCCTTTTTTCTCAAAATTGTCCGATCAAAATTTTGAGATAGCCATTTTGTTCAGCATACTTGACAGAACGAATAACTTTGGCTTTGGAGATACCATGACCCCCCACCTCCCATAGGCCTTGGGGAAAGGTCTTTAATTCAAAAAATTTGCCCATTATTTATGTATAGTGTTTGTTATTCGGAAGTATGCTTGCATTTTTCAGAGAGAGGGGGGCGAATCTTCTGCTGGTGGGACTTTCCACAGGCGTGATTTCCCATGGGGAGGGAAGTTTAAAGCGGGGGAGTTTTTCATGGGAAATTTTACACTACGAGAATTTGCCAGAATTCTTATACGAAATTCTTCTCATGGTTTGTTTTCTCATAGCAGACTCAATTTTACACGCGGAGATCTTAAAGGTAATTGTCTAGCGTAAATTTTCACCACGATTGAATTTTTTAGAAAATAAATCGCTAGGAAGGAGAGGTTTATCCGTGGAGGTGTTATCAGATTTCCTGGAATTACTTAAAGAACGATCAGAAATTAAATAAAAAAAAAGTTTTTCAACTGAAAATTAGGAGCAACATTAAAACTAACAGAACTAACAGAAATCATTACGTATATGAGAGGGGTTGTCCCTCCTCAAAGCCTCACTCTTTACAAGTAAGTTTGAATTCTATCCCACTTCTTTAAGAACGACTGCCGAAACACTGTTTGTTTAATTAAAACAACAAGAAGCTTTTTTTAAAAGTATTAAAAATATTTAGCGTAAAGAGTGAGGTTTTGAGGAGAAGCAACCTCCCAAATATACTCATATAGCCTACTGTTCGTCATAAGTTTTAATGTTGTTCCTTGCTTTCAGTTGATTTTTTTTTTTTTTTTTTTTTTTTTTTTTATGTTATCGGATTAGGAAGACTATAGGTGGCCCTGTTGTCTATATTTGTTTATGTGTCTTCTGTTGTCATGGAATACCTTTCGCACTCTGTAAGATATAATCTGTCAAGAAGCGAAAAAGGAATTTTTAAATCCATGTTTATTGATTGTTGAAACCCAAGCTAGTGCTCTAATTGCTGGTAATATATACCAGCCTTCTAATGTACCTGTTCTCTTTTTTACTTCAAATTCTTGATAAGGTTTTAAAAAATCCAATGTTTTTCTTGTGAAATGTCATTATAGGAGGCTCCAACCTTAATTTTTATCACCGGGAATCATCCTTGTCTCTGGGTTTCGTTTTAGATATGCTCGATTGTGGAAAATTACCTTCTGCATCGGGCAACTGACTCCCTCTGTGCTTGATAATATTTTTTCAAAGTTGACTTTAGTGCTAAGTTCTTTTCTCAGACCATTTCCTGCTTCTTCCAAGTATGAGTTTTCTCATTCCTTGCCTAGGAAGAGTAGAAGAACTGATATTCTCTTCTTTAGAATTTAATTATCAAGAATTGGTTCTTTGTGGGACATGGTTGATGGGTCTTTCATAGGATATTTTCAAAATTGAATCTAAGCTAGATCTTTTGTATAATTCGTTCGTAATTTTCTGAAAAAAGTTGTAATAGGAAAAAGTGACGCGTCCCGGTCAAATACAGCATCAAAAATAATAGCTCTATTCAACTGCTGGATGACCTCTGGACTCTTTAAGAGCTGGGGAAAGAAAAATAACCTTTGAAAAGCTTAGAGGTCCTCTACGTGATCTTTGCACAAATATCGACTTCAAATTTTCAAAGCTTATGGAGGCATTTACAATTCACTTTACCGAAAGGTTATATCATCATTTTATCACAGAAAATTCTCCGATGTAGTAAGGACACAAGTAAAAGATGGCAAGCAATCAAATCTGTTATCAGACAATCGTCACTTCGTCTTTTTGTCCTATTCGCATGTTTTGATCAATGGCGAAATTGTAAAAGGTTATCTAAAAGTTCAAGATGCTTTTACTTCCTATTTTGCTTATATCAGCAGATACAGCCTCTTCTGTCAGTTCTTCTTCTTTTTGTCTACCTGTCTTTAGGTCTTTTTTTGGACCTTCTTGTCTTAAATCAATGGCCTTGCAAATTATCATCCTAATATCTTTTAGAGTATTTAGTGGAAATTTTCAAGAAGCTAGGTTTTCTCGACTTCTAAATATACTTAATTCTATTTTTTCAGGATTTTCAGTTTAATTTCAAGGTGAAACACTCAACTGAGCGTGCTGTGCAAAACTATTCAATTTTTTGCATTCAACTCCTGACTTTGGTCTAATGCTTGCAGTTCTTTTTGTCGATGTACGAAAACATTCGACCTGTTAACTCATAGAATTCTTCTTTTACAAATTTCTTATATAAGTATAAGAGCGACTGCTTAATTTTGGTTTCTTTTATATTTATCTGGTCAAATCATCTTGATCTGCTCTTTCGAAAACTTTCTGAAGAAGACTTGCGGCCGATATTTTTTCTTACTTCAGAGGTTTATCTTATTGCAACACATCAACTGTCTAATACCACTAATAAGGAAAAAAGTAAAGTATAATCGCCGGTTAATTTTTTCTCCAGAAGAGAACTAGCAAAATTTTGATGTACAGGTAATTAGTCCATAATCTCAAACTTAAAAAGTGGTTGAAAACGGGTTCTGAAAGACCAAAACACTAACGTTCAAAATTATATTCAACAAAATCCATATCCATTTTCTTTTTTGGATGTAGGGTAGCCTGAAAACAGGGCCTTAAACTACTGAGATTTTCTCGCCTACTTAAGCTTGCTGACATCGCTAACCTTGCTATGACTAGGGTTGAAGAGATTAAGGATTCTCTGGCAGTTAGTCATACGAGAAATTCTTTGCCTTGTTGATGAATCTCGTATTTTTGACCGGAGAACAAGAAGGAATCTCTAGAGAGATTTTTTCACTCGAATGGTGGATGTGAGTCTGTGAGAGATAGACTATATCTCATTTGTGTATCTGTAACTCTCTAAAAAAGATTTCCAGTTTTCTCAGTTTGGCAGGTGAACGGGTATTGAGCTTTCCAGTGAGTAGGGTAGTTTTTGTCGGTACGGATCAGCCATGTGGATTTTCACTCTGGTCTGAGGTTATCCTAGGTCTAGAGTTTTTGACTGCCCTGGACGTGGCAGTACGTAAAATCACAGTACCTTTATTATAAGCATCATTCAGCTAGGTTGTCCGTCGGTTACATCTGACGCAGTTGTAGAAGTTTACACTTAACTGAGCTCTTTTGGAATAACTTTCAATAGTGGTAGTTTCTTAGTTGAATAGGTGGTGATGGTAAGCAGCTCCTCTAAACCACCTTGCAGAGGCCTTATCTATAGTTCTGTATCATCTGCCCTTCGGAAGCTGTCTTGCAATAGATAATACTCCAACGATGGTACTCTGTGAGACCCTGCAATAAAGCCTATTCTTGGGAGGAAGCTCGTAGTTGACAGTACATTTCCAAACACCGATGATCTATATATAGAGTACATTTAAGGGACCTTCTTCCTCCTCAGTTTTCATTTCTGACCCTTGGGTGAGGGCACCTAATTTTCAATTAGGGGATCCAGCGACTGGGTCCTCCATGATATTTAGCCCCGTTCTCCATGGAGGTAGCTAACATATCTGTAGTATAGTTTCCTATTCGTCACCTGGTGATGCGCCGAAAGGCCTGAGGGAAACTTCTATTGAGAAGGTAACTTCGACCTATCTAATGTTCAATCTTTGCTCTTAATTAAATAAAACACTAAGTTTGTTTCAGCTGAAAGTAAGGAGCAACATTAAAAGTTAAAACGAACAGAAATTACTACGTATACGAGGGGAGTTGCCCCTCCTCAACACCTCACTCTTCACGCTGAAGTTTTTAGTAAATTCAAAAATCTTCTTATTATTCTAATTAAAAAATCCTTATTTTTCAGGAGTCTTTCTTCAAATTTAACGCAAAAAGCAAGGTGATGATGAGGAGGTAAACCCCCTCATACACGTAATAATTTCTGTTCGTTTTAAGTTTCAATGTTGCTCCTTGCTTTCAGTTGAAAAAAAATGTTTTTCATTTAATTTCTGATTTTTTTTTAATAATACCAGGAAATCCGGCCCCATCTCCACAGAAAAATCCCTCCCCCCTCCACGGATATACCCTAGTGATAGACAATAGTCTACTGATAGACAATTCAATCCTGGTGAAAATTTACGCCAAGAAATTACCATTAAAATCTCAACACGTAAAATGGAGTCGACAAAGAGAAAGCAAGAAATTAGAAGAAATTTGGTATAGGAATTCTGGCAACTTCCCCAGTGTAAAATATCATCTGAAAAGTTCACCCCCTGGAAACTTCCCTCCCAGTGGAAAATCCCTCCGTAGAAGATTGGCCCCCCTAACCCGAATAATGTATGTATACTTCCCAATAACCAATGTTATACTTAAACAATGGAAAATTTTTAAACTGAAAGTACTTTCCCCAAGGGCTCTGGGGGTCATGTTATCTTCAAAGACATAGTTATTCAGCTTTACAGCTATGCTGAATAAAAAGGCTATCTCAACATTTTTATCGGGTAATTTTGAGAAAAAGAGGCGTTACAGGGGTCTAGTTGCCCTTCAATCTTTACAATTACTTAAAATTGTCCTAGAAATTTTAATTTCCCTTCGAATGAGCCCTCTCCCGATATTCCAGTACTACTGGGTCGATACGATCGTCCCTGGGAAAAACAACCAAAAAACAAACAAACAAAAAAATAAACACGCATCTGTGCTCTTTTTCTGGCAAAATACATAATTCAACATATTGCAAATAGGACCTTCAAACCTCTGAATTCAATGGTATGATTTTCATTAAAATTCTTTGACTTTTAGGGGGTGTTTTCCCCTTTTTGTGAGAATCAGGAAAATTTTCTCAGGCTCGTCCCCTTTGATGGGTAACGCTAAACTTAATGAAACTCTTACATTTGAAATCAGCATAATAAGGGGATTTTTTTTCATATATCTTTGATATCAAAATTCGTATTTTTAGAGTTTCGGTTACTATTGAGCCGAGTCGCTCCTTACTTAGAGTTCGTTACCATGAATTGTTTGATGGATCATAGACTCTTTTTTAACAGGAGAACAATAACAAATAGATAAAAAGCAATTTTACTCGTTCTTTAGTTGATTGGATCAGAGCATCACTTTGACTGTAGGCTTCCATAAAATCTTTAAAGAAGAACAAAGGTTCAAGCTTTTGACCATACCAATCAATCTAGCCATTTAGAGAGAGTTTCTTATTCGTTCATGATGAAATAAAATTCGATTCAGAAAATTATTCCATGTATTTACTAGCTGCTTTTGATAAAAATAAAATATTGCTACCACAAAAATAAGGATAAAACTGATCCAGCTTAGTTCAAAGAAATTACAACGGAAAGTATAAATAAAAGTACATACGCATTTTAAGGCGAAATTTAGGAAAAGGCACAACTTCTGAAGATGACAGGTTGTCGAAGATTCTCATACAGTTTTCCATGATGCGTTTGAAGATGCATGCTGAAGTTCATTTTTTAGTGAAACAAATAATAACAAAAAAAAAACGATAAAAACGTACATCAATTCGAAGGAAAAATCTCGAAAGGAGGAAGGTTTCGAAGAGACAACATGCACTAGAATTTTATACATATTTAGTGTCCACGTTTGAAGATGAGAAGGAAGGAGTAAAAAATCAAGCTAACCAGCTAAGATTACCTGGGTATTTGTCTTCACAGCATTCATAGGATCTAATACTTCGCTTCGCGGGAATGCTCAGTATATCCCATTCGACGCTAGGATAATATTCTTTCAGGTCGATCCCAACTTCCACAAAATCTGTCCCATAGACATCGTCTAAGTGGTATAAATCTATCTGAAAACATTTTTAACTTATTTTTATTACTCTCAAAACCTGTAAATAATACTGATGAAAAGACTGATAGTAAAGATCATGTTAAATTTAAAACGACAGAAATAATAATAATAATATATTTGAACCATATATAGATACAAAAATGCAATAAAAGGAGCATGGTGTGAGATAAAATGAAAAACAAGAAAAAAGAGACAAGCTTAATTAAAAAGACGCATCACTGCAAACACTAAAATACATTAACAATGGCTCACAAAAGATTAATACAACCCAACAGAAAAATATATGACTGATTCAGATCGCTGTCTGGATCTGCCTAATTGTATATCCATATTATCCCATATCTCAAAAACTCCGTGACATTTGGAGACATAGCTGTTACGAGACCAGATAGGAAGACGGAGAAATACTTACAAAATTTGAAAAGGACAGACCGAATTTGTTGACGTTCCGACGTGGTAAAAAACTTCAGTAATGGCACCAGAAAAACACATAGAAGGGGGCAAAGCACGATTTATTCTAGCGTTTTCTTCCCACATTAGTCTTTAACTCTATAGAGAACTATATAGGCATTTCTCGACTTCTCTCTCAACACCTTGACTGCTGGTGTGTTGCTCGAATCGAGGTCCCGAATGCAAGCCCGAGGTACTTAAGAGATGCAGAGACAGAAACTCTTGTAGGGCAAGCTTGAATTTCTTAATCGCAAGGGTGACAACCAAGAATGAGAAATTCAGTTTTAGCGAGAGCAACTGACTGCTTGATGTCAAATAACCCAGCATAGAGGCTATTCACAGCAGCCTGCAGTGATTATAAGTTATCAAACAGGAGGCGAATGTTATCCGCGTAACAAAGGTGACCCGAGACAATAAATGGCTCGTTAAGAAAATGCGGTATTCTGTGGGTTGTGCAGCGGATGGCATTGTCAAATATTGCAGGACTTAATATTGAGCCCTGTTTTACTTCACCACAATTAGAAATTCGACAGCTATAAATATTTTCTATGGCATGAACGTATACAAGTGTTTTGATACCATTGCTACAGAACGGTTAACATGAATGGGTTTACCTCTCTCCTCAAAAGTGGTAAAGCTAGCTTGGGAGTATAGGAGCGAATCAAATGCCTTAGAATTATCCTTTTCACCAACATATAAACGTTTCTTCATTCTCTCATATCTCTCAATAATAGACACGAATAGTACATGGGCCTTCCCAACTACAGGACCCGAGCAGAAACCAAACCGATGATCCCCGTTATCACACCTATTCGAGAGTTTTAAGACAATAATCTTTTGAAATAATTTTGCCATGACCGAAAAAACTCAAATTGGACGATAGGAATCACAAGATTGAGGGTACTTATTCTTTTTTGGAACACTCGTTACGATGTTCTTGCATAGTGCAATCGAAACGAATTGTCGCGAACAAAAAGCTTGAAAAAGTAGCACCATATGTTCAAATAGTTTCGCGGTACCGCAAATCTAATTTTCAGGATGCAGTCTGTCAGAACCAGGGGCTTTGCCTTTCTTAAGGAGACGCTATAACATAAGAACTGACGATGACGTGATAGAAACAAGATTCCGGCTAAGATCTAGTTCAGAAAAATAGTGAAGGTGAATTTGCCGAAAATTGAGGTCAGCGGTGGAGAGCCATCAGAGAATAACGGAGAGAAGTGTCTCTCCCAAGGAGCTACATCAATAGGTTCAGAATGTAAACAAAATGAAGAAATGAACTTTGATACTTCACTCCACAGTAACAACGGATTATTTCAAACATCATTAGACAGAATAGATCCCTGCCTTGACTTGAAGAGTGGGACAACTTCAGATAGCTTTTCCTAACATACCCAGAATTAAACATCCCCCCTTTTCCCAATAATATATTCTGCATGTAAAGCCGGGTGGTTCGCACAATTTTCAATCCTAACCTTAGAGTATGCGGGGGGTATAGCGTCCCCGGAGGCATGGTTGCTAAACTTTTTGACTGTTATGAACAAGATTTCTATTTCAAAATTTTGATTGAAAGTTTTTGGAGACAGGGAAATTAAAAGGGCATGGGATGGGGGATGCAGCCCTCCAACCACTTTTCAACACCCCACTCAACCTTTCTTGAATATTTCAACCTAATAACCTGAGCCGTTCTTAAGTTATTGCAAATCCTCCATTTTTATAAACTGGATATACATAGTGCCTTTTGATTTTGTTTAACACACCCCTTAAGCATTCTTTAAAGACCTTAATATCCTTGACCTTTTCGGATACCCCCGGAATCAACATTTCCCATTTTCCTAATGATAGTTACAGCAATGTATACACAGGTGAAATTGCGTAATTTACAGTTTTTTTTCTGGGTCTGTGAGGGGATTCAAGATATAAATTAGTGTCGATCAGAAGGGGCACGGAAAATGGCAAGAAAGATGGGAGGCTGGCTGCTGCTACAATCTTTCTTTAACATCATCTCATCATACCTCAAAAGTTTAAACTTAATGTTCTCAGCCGATCCTTAGATATTGTCAATATCCCCTTTTCACAACCAGCAAGCACATAGTGTATTTTGATTGTGTTCGACATCTCTCTCAATGTTTCCTTAAAGTTTCACCCTAATACCTTAAGCTTTTTGTAAACCCAGGATCAAAAATGCTTTCTCTTACAACAAAAAACATTGCATGTTAACTATCGGCATTTTACCAATGCCCTTTTTGGTATTCTAATATGATTGGAGGGCAATCAGGCCACCTCCCGTGCCCTTCCTCCTCCCAAAGACATCCAATGAAAATTTTGAGATAGCCACTTTATTAAAAATTGTTAAAGGATCGAATAAATATGCCTGTATGTTAAACCTAGTCCCCAGAGCCCCCATTGCAAGGGCTGTAAGGAACACATCACGCCCATTGTTTACATATAAGGTTCCTTATTGGGAAGGTGGGCATATTTGGTTGGATGTCCCTAAAAAGGTTTAGCGCATTGGAATGAAACTTTCAAGAAGCTTTGAGAGGGATGTTGAACAAAATCAACACACCCTATGTATATGCTAGTTGTCAAAAGGCCATATCCGCAAAATCTGAGGAACGGCTGAAGATATTAAGTTGAAAATTTTAAGGTATGTTCAGGAGGGTGTTGGAAGTATGCACCGTCGTCTCAATACTAATCAAAAATTTAGAAAGATATGTTTTGTTTCAAATAGTAAAAAATCTAAAAACTCTGTTCCCATGATGTCAAGCCCCTTTAGCCACTGGGCAATGATTGTAAATTACGCAATTTGCGCATCGTTTACAAGCAAGATTTGCCATTGAGAAAAGCGGAAATGTTTGATTCTGGGCATGTTCGAATATTCTAACTGTGTTAAGGCGAATCTTCGGGGAATGTTAAGGGGTATGTTGAACTAACTTGACAGATTCTTTGTGCATCCAGTTTATAAATAAGGCGTATCCACAATGTCTTAGGAACGACTGAAGATCTTGGATTGAAACTTTCTGGGCATGTTGAGGCATATGTGAAAAAGTGTCCGGAAGGGGGCCAGTCACCCTCCCACGTTCTTTTTAGTTGCCCTTCAAATAAGGATAACCGATAAAAATTGTTAAGATAGCTATTCTGTTCAAAATAGCCTTAAGATCAAATAACAATATCTCCTTGGATAGCATACCGCCCACAGACTCTTGGACTAGAGTTGTAGGTTAGGCAAGCTGCCTATTCCTTACGCATAAGGTTTGTTATTGGAAAAAGGGTATGTTTTATCCTGGGTCTCCCAAGAGGCTTACTCTATGAAAGATGAAACTTTAAGGAAATGTTGAAGGGGCATCAAGCAAAATCGAAAGCGCTATATGCAGGATGGTTGTCAAAAGGTCGTATCAGCAATATCCAAGGAAATCCTGAGGGTATTCAGTTGAGACTTCCTGGGAATGTTGTTGGGAATGTTGATGAGTTATCAAAAGGTCACTCATAAAGATGATGACCACCTCCCCTTACATTTCTTAAATCACTCCCAGAACATTGGTAGGAAGTTAGAAAAGTCATTATGTTTATAATAGTCAAAATGTCTAACAATTCAGCCTTCGGAAGTAATATGTCCCTATAGCTCCAAGGACAAAGAACGCAAACAATGCAAATTTACCATTTTTTACATTCAGGGCTTATGGTTGAAAAAGGGGTAAAGTTTGACCCTGGGTGTGTCTGAAGGGATATGGGTAGGGCCCTTAGAATTCACCAAATGTAAAATTTTGTTGGGTTCTAAGGGGCACATTAAACATAATCAAAAGACATATTGTGAACTCAGGATATAAAAGCGTATCTGTAATATCTTAGGAAGGGGTCAGGGTATTAGCTTGAGACTTTCAGGATCACTACTATTGCTATTGCTGCTTTGACTACAAGTATGACTTCCACTGTGAGTACTTGAGAATGTGACCACTATTAGTCGTTATGATGACTATTTGTAACTGTGACTACTCCAGACTTCAACTAAGACAACTTGCAACTGCATCTACAACTACTTGTGACTGTGACTACTTTTGCTTGCGACTATTTTCATGAAATATTGAGGGGAATATGAAAGAAAACTGGAACACGCGATGTGCAGTCTGGTTGTCGAAGGGAAGGGTTGTAAAATACGGAATTTGCCCATCATTCAGATGTACGATTTATCATTTGGAAAAAGGAGGACAGGAATTTTTGATCTTGGGTGTGTCAGAAAAGATAAAGGGGATCAATTTGAAGCATATAATTGTCAAGGAGGATTTATAGCTAAATCAAAAGACACTATTTGCTTTCAAGTTGTCCAAAGGGCGTATCTGTAATATCTTAGAAACAGCCAAGGGTAATAGCTTCAAATTTTCTAGACTACTATTGCTGCTACTGTGCGACTACGATTGTGACTACTTAAGGATGTGACTAATTGTGACTCCAACTGTCACTACTCACAATTGTGACTACTTGCGACTCCAACTGTAACTGCTTGCGACTGGGATTATGATTACTTGTGACTGTAACTTTTTGAAATAGCTACTACGACTGACTACTTGTGTTGCAACTGTAATAGCATCTGCTTGCAGCTACGATTCTTTGCGACTGTGACTAATTGCATCGCGACTACATTCATTTGGGACTACGATTACTTACGATTGTGAAAAATTGCGAACCAGGCTAATTGTAACCATATCTAACAGCGACTGTGACTTCTTAAGACTGTGAATACATGCGACTTTGACAACTTATGAGTGCAACTGCAACTACTTGTGACCTGACTTCTACTCCGACTTTTACTTTTACTGCAACTCTACTGCTATTCCAGCTACTTGTGACTGTAACTACTTGCAAAAGCGACTGAAAATACTTGATACTGCAAGTACGATAAATCTTGACTGCTAATGCAACGACTCGTTACCGCAACTGCTACCACCTGTGACTGTGACAACCACTACTAGTGCTGTTACTACTACTGCGATTGCAAATCTGACTGCAAAAACCGAAGCAACTTTTGCTACTACATCTAGAACATGGGCGGTCGCAGGAAGACAAGAGGGCCATGGTGTCCCCCTGAAAATTTCGGAAAACAAAGTAATTATAAGGAAACCAAAGGAAAGAGAGCAAAATAGGAAAAAAAGCACGGAAAAAACATGGTGTTACCCCATTGTTGGCTCCCTGCCAATTAAAAAGGAAAGAAAACTATTAAAAAGGAAAATAAAAGTTCTAATTTGTGACTGAGTGACCCCTTTCGAGTTTTTCGCAAACATTTGGATGTCACAAGCAAGTTGGAGCAACAAAAAAAACCAAATTCTTGATAGTAATGAATGATAAGTAAATAACGATCCTTGTCAATAACAAAAGTATAAGAAACTAACTGTTGATAACATTCAATCAAAGAGCAAGCATGGTGATCCTGAATATGTCTTTGTTTATTAGTAATTAGGGCAGTTATTAGTACACAAGAAAGTTCGTATAATTATAGAAAACACAAGGAAAACAACTTAATAAGGGGCAGTTTCGGTAAAAATACATCGTCAACTTTTGCTTGCATTGCAAGAGTACCCATGAGCTGACATAGGAAGCTACTATAATCAGAAATGTTTTTCCTGAACGGAATGGTGGAAATTTCTGTATTTTCCCCCTGAGCAGACACGTTTTTTTGTGTTTTATTATGAATTTTTTTTCCAAGAGTGATTGTTCTTATATAGTTGTCACTTTGAAAAAGATTGAATTTTCTACAGTTATGAAGTTTAAAGGTGTCAAATATATTGTTTTTTTTTTATTCAAAATTAAATTAAAAATATTGACGTAAAATTTTTTAAATCATTTTCTAAATCTTATTTTTAATGCTTTACTTTGAACAAACTGATTTGGTAATGCGTTACTTCTTATAAACAATCAGTCTAAAGGCGTTAAATATTTTGGTGTTTGATAACCAAGTTCAAAACTGTCGATATTGCTAAAAATGTCCATCCAACGCATCGGCATTGTTCAACAGAACTGAATACTGGGAGTCTACATCTTAGTTTTTGTAAGTAGGCTATTGTTTTGTGTATTTTTATTAATTAATTACTTTTTTTCATTTTTATATACTTTTACTTTAACTGGCATACTTTTTTTCCATTGCCTTTAGAAAAATGTTAGTCTCTAAGATTCATGAAATAAAGAAAATAAAAAACAAGTTTTCCAACTGAAAATAAGGAGCAACATTAAAACTTAGAACGAACAGAAATTATTGCGTATATGAGGAGGGTTAGCCCCTCCTCAAAGCTTCGCTCTTCACGCTACAGTTTTTTGGCACTCTAAAAAAGTTACTTATTGTTCTAATCAAACGACCCTTGCGTTTCAGGAGTCGTTTAAAAAAAAATCGGACAAAATTTAAACTTCACTGCAATAACCGAGGTGCTGAGGAGGGGGTAACCCCCTCATATACGTAGATATTTCTATTAGTTTATGTTGCTCCTTACTTTCAGTTGAAAAAACTGTTTTTGTTTAATTTTTGGTCGTTTTTAAATAACGCCAGGATACCTGGTTCCACCTCCACCCAAAAACCCCACTCCCCATAGAAATATCCTCTTGACAATTCAATTCTGGTGAAAATTTACTCTGGAAAATTATCCTTAACCGTCTCCAGCCGTAAAATGGAAGCGATAGAGAGAAAGCAAGACATATAAAGAAATTTTACATTATATTTAAATAATAATTTCTCAAGAGCTCCTAGTTTTTACTGGGTACCGTTACTATTCTGAAAAAAAGAAACAATTTCACTCGAATTTGGACCCATATTAACACGCAGGATTTATAGTTACACTTCTAACATCAGGCCCTCGAGCAGGTAAATGTTTCTTGACCTCTGAACACTACAGATTGTTCCTTTGATGATATCTGCAACAGTTAGCAGAGGTATAGGACTGCGCCTGACAGTTCATGTCATGGTTGTTATGATTACAGGTATATTTTCTGTATTCAGTTGGATTAGAACAATCTCTAGTAAAATGATCAAAGTTTTCACAATTGTGACATTGCTTCTGCTTCTCAATTAGCAGTGTAACTACTCAAAACAAAGAATAGTTTATTTTGATTCCAAGTTTAAAAGCAAGATCTAATTCATATTTCGATATGAATTTTAACTGGACTTCCGATAGATTACCAAATCTGGTTGTATTGTTCATACTGCTAACAAGAATGCGTATTTATGAAATGTTTTAGTCTTGCTCAATCTTGATAATGCCGATATATTTGCGCCTTGCTACATTCACTCGAATATATAGGCTAGCGGGTTCGTTATTGCAGTAAGCCGCTAATTGTTCGTCTGACGTATGCACTTATATCTTATCTATTTAGCCACAATATGTTCAACTTTATCGGCAAACCCGGGTTGTTCCACAAACTCACTTTGATTAGCTGGGTTTCGAATATTCAAATCGCTCAGAACTTTGCTCAAAACAACAGAAATACAAGGTTGCAATCGATCTGGCACTGATGCAATACAGGTTTCCTGCTTTTCAACAAGAAAGTTTAGCATCCTCACGCATTCATTTAAACGAGATGACACAATAGTGCTTTGTTTATTAGGGATAGCAGATACGTTACAAGGACCAACTATAGCAAAGAGGTGTAGCCCCCCTTACATACGTAAAGAAACACTCAGCAAATCGTGGAAACCTGCTTAAAATGTTACGGTTGGATTTTAACCCTCGCAACTTTCAAGAGCATCAAAGTTTGAAGCACATTTACAAAAATCCTGTGCCTGCTTTATCGCATCTTTTGCGAAAGTTTTTGCAGCAGTCTTGACACCTTTATCTTTTGCAATGTTCTACTGCAGCTGACCCTCCATGTGTTGCTGTGGTGCACAGCACCACAGCAGCGCGGGGCAGGTGTCAGCTAGTATAGTATAAATTAATGAGCTTCTGACTCCTGGCTCCAATGCATCAACAGGTTTGGCCAGATAATCAATGTGTAATATCTCAGGGACAGTTAAGGGTATTATGTTAAAACCTTTACGGAATGTTGAGGGGGGATGGAACTCAATGCTGTAGAGTTCAAGTCGATTGACTTAGATGGTGTTAGTGTCTTTCACCTTCGTGCTGATTGTCTGTCTCTTGTTCTTGCATCTTATTTGTAGTTTCTTTTCAAATGCGCTTTTCCTCTTCTTATGTGCCAGATTTTTTTCTTATGGGAGTTAAGCTCTCTGTAGTTTAGGTTCTCCCTTTTTTGGTATAGAAATTTGTATCGTAGACTAAAAGCATACTCGAGGATTTAGAGAATGTTTTGTCAGATCTGATGTTCGCTAGGGTAGAGTGCTATTACCCTATCTGTCCAATGCCTGTATCAACAATGTATTCATAAGAATTGAACCTGTGTGTCTTTTCCGTTCTTCTGATTTATCGTATATTGCCTCTAGCGATTATCTTTTGTTTATAAGCCATACTAAAATCCAATTAACATCCTCCATTAACTGATTTCTCAAAAGTTTCTATGTGTCGGTAATTCATTAAATTTAGAAAAGTGTGAATATTTACATGTCAATGCTAAGTTAGTTTCTGAAAGCTTAAATTTCAGCCTATTTTCTAATTCGTTTCATTTGGTATATACGGTCTTTTATTTTTCTTTGTTGTTTTGAAAAATTGATGCATACATTTAAAATCCCCTTAGTTTTCAATGCAAAGGAAATGGCACAGTAGGCTGTAGAACTTTTACGGTTGGTGTAGGGAGAAGATGGCGTTAACAAGTTTTCTGTTTGTAGTACTTCGTGTTCGTTCTTAGCTTGACCAGAATATACAATTGAATATTCTCTCGTCTTATCATTTATTTATTCATCTATGTCAATATATGTAATCCTTCTGTTTGATATGCTCATTTACTTAATTCTTTTTTGGGGAGGGGGCTTATACATGAATATTAATTTATCTATAGTAATTTTGGATCCTATAGAGCTTGGATTGTCTTTGAAAAATTACTTTTTCAGAAAGTATTTATAAATCAATAATTAGAAAATTATGAATAATTATTTACATCCCAAAGTACTTTTTAATCTTAAAAGAGCTCTGAAAATAATTCATCAATTTATTTTAAATATTTTTCTAGGATTTGTCAAAAGAGTGTTTTTGTGGCTCTTCAGTCTCATATCATGTAGCTGAGTATTTTATATGCCCTCAGTATTTTTACATGCCCTCAGTATTTTCATTATTATTTTTCCATGAATTAAGAGCACCATAATTATGATACAAGAAATTTATAACTGTTAAGCCATGAAAAAAGAAAAAAAGGTCATATCGTCATATCTGGTTCATAATATGAAATATGGCCTTCTGCTTGGAATATCTGCCGGCTAGCAGCAGGGAGTCTGTCACTTTATATGGATTTAAAAATAAACTGAAAACATTTCATTTAACTAATAGATTTTAAAGGGCGGGAGGTTATTGATGCTTTTTTTCGCAGTTTTTTGGGGTGGGTTGGGGGCTGAAACCAGTAAGAATTAATTATTAGTATTATTTTGTTGTATAGTGTTCATGTGTATGTGTTGTTGTTTTTTTTTAAATATAAGATAGGCTTGGTGGATAGTCATGAGTTGTTATGTTGAGATATTTATTTATAAGTTATAAATCATAACAGGAATTTGCAGCACAAGTCCTTAGGACTTTCGTTTTGCTGCAATAATTCATTAGTAGTGTCATTTTTATTTTTGTTTTTTTTAGGATAAAAATAAAAGCCTACCTACCTACCTACCGTAGGGCGGTGCGACGGCTTTCAATGCATAACATATACTTAATATTTACACCAATAAGGCAGACAGCATCCGTCTTTTGTGATTAAACTTATTTTTGCTTTCTATATTATTCTCAATCTTTTCTATTAAAAGTCTTTCACATATTGATCCGATCATAGAAGGAAGGATAAACTATTTCTCCAAGAACTTAAATATGTCAAGTGTTGTGATTTAGCCTATAGAAGGGTATCTTTCGGAACCTCTTAGAAGACAATATTGACATATCTCTTGTATGGTGGCACATAATTATTTAGTTGGCATAATATGTTTGGGGCTTCGTAATTACGCTATTTAAAGTTTAAAATAAAATAAGTATAAGTTATAAGTAGTTCCAAACTTTTATATACAATTTGGTAACGTAAATTTTCCTTTAAAAACGTATGTCGGACAGTGTTTGAATATCTCAAAAGTGTGTAAAGTTATCCAGCTTCTTGTCCAATTAGAGCCGAGATATGTGGCAACTTCAACAGAATGCATAGTCTGTAATGTTGTAATAAGGAATTACTGGAGGAAGAAGTTTTATTAAAATATAATAAGGCTTTTATTGGTTGGAAAATAACTTCAAAGAGAAAACTTATTATTCTGAAGGAAGCTTAATCAAAAACACTTTGGGAAGTTTGTGGGATCTGCAAGAAGAATATGTGTAAATTCCCTTTCCTGAAATGAGCTCCTATTCTGTTCATATCTTAAAATTTATATTAACCTAGAGGGAAGCGCAATATCTTATCTCTTTAAAAGAGCAATAATTGTATATTTACTTATATATTATTTTTTCTCGAAAAAAGCTCCATGTTTTTTTTGGGGGGAAAATTTTCATCCTGGGATTTCCTGACCTAAAACAACAACCTAAATAGGCCACGAGTCTGGAAAAAATTGTTAAAAGTCTTTATTTTGGAAACCAAATCCCATGAGTGACGTCATGTTTATGAGCACATTTCAAGAGAATAAATTAGATCATCCATGATCGTATCCTTTTTAGTATTATGACGCTGGCAATATTACAAAAGGAACATAGCTAAGTATAAAACAACAAGTTTAATGAATCTATTTAAAAATGTGTTTTAAGCAGTTTGGTGATGCCCAGAAGTCAAATGAATAACCTGGACTACCAAATGTGACAAAACTAACCCGAGCAGCTAAGGTAAATGGCATTTAGAAAATGTTTGAAGTAATGATAAACGAAAATGAAGAACAAAGAAATATACGGTTAGAATATTTGCAAGAACGACAATTCCAACTAGTCAGAATTAAAAGTGAAGGAAAAATACATCCAGTTAGAGGATAAGCGATAGCGACCATTAAAATGAGTCAAAAAAAAAAAAACAGTTAAAAGACATAGGACAACGAGGAGCAGAACGAATAAAAAATAAAGTGAAGAATAAAATATACGAGAACAAAGAAATGTGTGGTTAGAAGGTGAGTGGCCGCAAAAAGTATAAGCGAGAGCAAAAATCACAACGGGAAAAAAATATTTTGGAACATTGGCATCTTGGGACATTCTGACCTGCAAAAACGATCTACATAGATCACAAGTTTGATAAAAATCGTTTAGCGCTTTAATTTTAGATAATACTCATATGAGTGACGTTATTTTTAGTAGAATTTATCAAGATAATAAACTGTATAATTTCCTTTCCCCCTTGGGAGTGATCTTATTGTTTTTTATATCTAGCACGTATGCAACATTACAAAAGAAACATAGCAAGGTATAAAATATTAAGTTTAATGACCTTCTTCACAAAGGCGTTTTAAGGAGTTTCATAATGAAGAGAACAAGTAAAAAACCAAGGTGAGAACAGTAAACATTTCTGAGGTAAGAGAAAAATCGATAATCAAAATCAATATATACAAGCCAGCACGTAGCCATGTCGAGGCAAGGCCTCAAAATTGGCTAAAAGAAAAAAACTAGCATTTGGCATTTTTGGCGGAAAACAATCTAAATAGGTCACAACTTTAAGAAAAAATCTGTGTTTTCCCACGGTGGTTGTATCGAACCTATGGTGACACCATGACATCAAGAAGAGGTTACGGTTACAAGACAAGTGACAACGAGAATCAATATGTACAATTCTGCCGCGTAGCCCTGCCTGAACTCGGAGGCTAAGCCGCCAGGCTCCCAGTACTATCTATCTATATATATAATTTAAGTTGTTTGTCTATGTTTCTGTCTACTGACGTCATGTTTGTGTGTCGACTAACGTCATGTTTGTCAACTGACGTATCTATATATATATACTAGCTGTTGGGGTGGCGCTTCGCGCCACCCCAACACCTTGTTGGTGGGGGCGCTTCGTGCACCCCCCAAGCCCCCCCACGCGCGTAAGTCGTTATGCGCCATATTAGTTACGCGCCATTGTAGTTGTGTCCCTATGTCCCACCTGTGAATATAGATATATATATACATGTATATATATATATATATATATATATATATATATATATATATATATATATATATATATATATATATATATATATATATATATATATATATATATATATATATATATATATATATATATATATATATATATATATATATATATATATATATATGTTTTTAACTACGTAAAACTTGCGAATATACAACATTCTTTGCTGTCCCATTGTCTGTGCATATAAATAGATTGTCAGGTTTACCGACTCTTGAACATGCAACATATAATGGTCCATGGGAAAACAATCCGTATTCAGATCTATACCTCATGATTCTAATGATTGCCCTTGAGCTTTGTTGATGGTGATTGCTAATCGACCATTCCCTGAGTCGCCATCGTCATTTATATATCCCCCTGTGCAGCCCGGCGTCCCCTTTGTAGTTATGTCCCTGTGTCCCGGTCGTCATTTATATTCCCTGTGTCCCGGTCTTTTAGGTTTTTTAGTTTCTTTCTTTTTCTTTTTCTCTAAGTTTTTATCTTTTTAGTTTTTTTACTTTTATTTATATTTTTTTAGTTTTCTTTTTCTCCTTTATTTTTCAGTTTTTTCCTTTTTTTAGTTTTTTTTTCTTTTTTAGTTCTTTTAGTTTTTACCTTTTTAGTTTTTTTTAGTTTTTTAGATTAAATTTTTTTTAGTTTTTCACCTTTTTTCTTTTTAGTTTTTTATTGGTTTTAACCTTTTTTTTTAGCTTTTTTATTTTTTTTCGTTTTTTCTTTTTACTTTATTTTTAGTTTTTATCTTTTTTATTTTTTTTTATGTTTATTTTTAATTTTATTAGTTTTCTTTTTCTCTTCTATTTTTCAGTTTTTTCCTTTTTTTTAGTTTTTTTTTTAGTTTTTAGTTTTTTCCTTTTTTTAGTTTCTTTAGTTTTTTTAGTTTTTCGGCTGTTTTATTTTTTTATTAGTTTTTATTTTTTTTTGTAGTTTTTGCCTTTTTTAGTTTTTTCAGTTTTTTTTTAGTTTTTAGTTTTTTACCTTTTTTAGCCTAACCAGGATTTGAACCTGGGACCTTCATTCTCCGTTCTGACACCCTCTCTCACCGAGTGACTACTCCAGCATGTTCATTTTGGTGTTTTAAATGGTATATTATTAACCAAATTAATGTGTTTTACAATATACTAAGCATCGTCATAACAAAAATGACGACAACTAATTTCATGACGTCAGCCGACACAGAAACATGACGTCATCTGATCCACGATCCACAGATCCACAGACAACTTATATATATATATATATATATATATATATATATATATATATATATATATATATATATATATATATATATATATATATATATATATATATATATATATGTTTTTAACTACGTAAAACTTGCGAATATACAACATTCTTTGCTGTCCCATTGTCTGTGCATATAAAATAGATTGTAAGGTTTACCGACTCTTGAACAAGCAACATATAATGGTCCATGGGAAAACAATCCGTATTCAGATCTATACCTCATGATTCTAATGATTGCCCTTGAGCTTTGTTGATGGTGATTGCTAATCGACCATTCCCTGAGTCGCCATCGTCATTTATATATCCCCCTGTGCACCCCGGCGTCCCCTTTGTAGTTATGTCCCTGTGTCCCGGTCGTCATTTATATTCCCTGTGTCCTGGTCTTTTAGGTTTTTTAGTTTCTTTCTTTTTCTTTTTAGTTTTTTTTTGAAGTTTTTATCTTTTTAGTTTTTTTACTTTTATTTATATTTTTTTAGTTTTCTTTTTCTCCTTTATTTTTCAGTTTTTTTCCTTTTTTTAGTTTTTTTTCTTTTTTAGTTCTTTTAGTTTCTACCTTTTTATTTTTTTTAGTTTTTTATATTAAATTTTTTTTTAGTTTTTCACCTTTTTTCTTTTTAGTTTTTTATTGGTTTTTACCTTTTTTTAGCTTTTTTATTTTTTTTTCGTTTTTTCTTTTTACTTTATTTTTAGTTTTTATCTTTTTTATTTTTTTTTATGTTTATTTTTAATTTTATTAGTTTTCTTTTTCTCTTCTATTTTTCAGTTTTTTCCTTTTTTTAGTTTTTTTTTAGTTTTTAGTTTTTTCCTTTTTTTAGTTTCTTTAGTTTTTTTAGTTTTCGGCTGTTTTATTTTTTTATTAGTTTTTGTTTTTTTTTGTAGTTTTTGTCTTTTTTTAGTTTTTTCAGTTTTTTTTTAGTTTTTAGTTTTTTACCTTTTTTAGCCTAACCAGGATTTGAACCTGGGACCCTCATTCTCCGTTCTGACACCCTCTCTCACCGAGTGACTACTCCAGCATGTTCATTTTGGTGTTTTAAATGGTATATTATTAACCAAATTAATGTGTTTTACAATATACTAAGCATCGTCATAACAAAAATGACGACAACTAATTTCATGACGTCAGCCGACACAGAAACATGACGTCACCTGATCCACGATCCACAGATCCACAGACAACTATATATATATATATATATATATATATATATATATATATATATATGTATATATATATATGTATATATATATATATATATATATATATATATACTAGCTGTTGGGGTGGCGCTTCGCGCCACCCCAACACCTAGTTGGTGGGGGCGCTTCGCGCCCCCCCAAGCCCCCCCGCACGCGTAAGTCGTTACGCGCCATAATAGTCACGCGCCATTGTAGTTGTGTCCCTATGTCCCACCTGTGATATATATATATATATATATATATATATATATATATATATATATATATATATATATATATATATATATATATATATATATATATATATATATATATATATATATATATATATATATATATATTTATGGTTTTAACTACGTAAAACTTGCGAATATACAACATTCTTTGCTGTCCCATTGTCTTTGCATATAAATAGATTGTCAGGTTTACCGACTCTTGAACATGCAACATATAATGGTCCATGGGAAAACAATCTGTATTCAGATCTATACCTCATGATTCTAATGATTGCCCTTGAGCTTTGTTGATGGTGATTGCTAATCGACCATTCCCTGTCCCGGTGTCCCGGTCGTCATTTATATCCCCCTGTTTCCCCCGGTGTCCCCGTTGTAGTTGTGTCCCTGTGTCCCGGTCGTCATTTATATTCCCTGTGTCCCGGTCGTCATTTGTATCCCGGTGTCCCGGTCTGTATATACATTCGTTTTTTAGTTTTGTTTTTCTCCTTTATTTTTTTCCTTTTTTTTCTTTTTTAGTTTATTTAGATTTTTAGATTTTTTAGTTTTTTTATTAGTTTTTAGTTTTTTTTTCTTTTTAGTTTTTTTGTAGTTTTTACCTTCTTTTTAGTTTTGTAGTTTTTTTTTTTACTTATGTCCTGGTCGTCATTTATACTCCCTGTGTCCCGGTGCTTTGTTGATTGCTAATCGAACATTCCTTTTGTCCTGGTCGCTTTCTCTTTGAGTGTCGTCATTTATTTTTTTCTTTTTTAGTTCTTTTAGTTTTTACCTTTTTTAGTTTTTTTTAGTTTTTTAGATGAAAATTTTTTTAGTTTTTTCCTTTTTTTTCTTTTTAGTTTTTTATTGGTTTTTACCTTTATTTTAGCTTATTTTTCAGTTTTTTCCTTTTTTTTAGTTTTTTTTTATTTTTTATTTTTTTTAGTTTTTTACCTTTTTTTAGTTTTTTTAATTTATTTTTTTATTAGTTTTTAGTTTTTTTGTAGTTTTTGCCTTTTTTTAGTTTTTTTAGTTTTTTAGCTTTTTTATTAGTTTTTAGTTTTTTTTGTAGTTTTTGCCTTTTTTTAGTTTTTTTCTTTTTAGTTTTTTTGTAGTTTTTACCTTCTTTTTAGTTTTGTTAGTTTTTTTTTTACTTATGTCCTGGTCGTCATTTATACTCCCTGTGTCCCGGTGCTTTGTTGATTGCTAATCGAACATTCCTTTTGTCCTGGTCGCTTTCTCTTTGAGTGTCGTCATTTATTTTTTTCTTTTTTAGTTCTTTTAGTTTTTACCTTTCTTAGTTTTTTTTAGTTTTTTAGATGAAAATTTTTTTTAGTTTTTTCCTTTTTTCTTTTTAGTTTTTTATTGGTTTTTACCTTTATTTTAGCTTATTTTTCAGTTTTTTCCTTTTTTTTTAGCTTTTTTTTATTTTTTATTTTTTTTAGTTTTTTACCTTTTTTTAGTTTTTTTAGTTTTTTTAGTTTTTTAGCTTTTTTACTTTTTTTTATTAGTTTTTAGTTTTTTTTGTAGTTTTTGCCTTTTTTTAGTTTTTTCATTTTTTTTTTTAGTTTTTTATTGGTTTTTACCTTTATTTTAGCTTATTTTTCAGTTTTTTCCTTTTTTTTAGTTTTTTTTAGTTTTTAGTTTTTTTAGTTTTTTACTTTTTTTAGTTTTTTTAGTTTTTTAGCTTTTTTATTTTTTTTATTAGTTTTTAGTTTTTTGTAGTTTTTGCCTTTTTTTAGTTTTTTTAGTTTTTTAGCTTTTTTATTAGTTTTTAGTTTTTTTTGTAGTTTTTGCCTTTTTTTAGTTTTTTTAGTTTTTTAGCTTTTTTATTTTTTTTATTAGTTTTTATTTTTTTTGTAGTTTTTGCCTTTTTTTAGTTTTTTCAGTTTTGACGTCACCTGATCCAGTTTTTTCAGGTGACGTCACCTGATCCACAGATCCACAGATCCACACACAGACAACTTATTTTTATATATATAGATAGATACAGTTTCATTTCAGTTTTTTTTTCTTTTTTAGTTTTTTTTCTTAGTTTTTTTCTTTTTTAATTTTTCTTTTTTAAGTTTCTTCTTTTTATTGATTTGTTTTCTTCAATTTGTCAATGTTCATTCTAACATTGACACTTGGAAAAATCTTTACGTGCCAAGCAAGCTAAAGCTCCAAAAATTTATAATAAACCTTAAAATTTGGGTATCTGTTTTAAGGTTTTCGAATTACCTTAATCTTTTGTCAAAATATTTTGAAATATTTGTGCAATTCCCAGTTTTTTTTAGTTTTTTCTTTTTTTAGTTGGATAGCTTTTTTTAGTTTTTTTTTCTTTTTAGTTTTTACCTTTTTATTTTTTCGACGTAGTTAACTTCGAAGACCACACTGCCTTTCCATGACGAAAGTAAAACAGTTCAAAATAGGGATGATACCTTTTTATTGACAGTGAAATATAAAATTATTTAACTGGATATTTCGAACACATATACAGTGTTCATCATCAGCAGTAAAACAGAGTTTTACTGCTGATGATGAACACTGTAGGCTATATGTGTTCGAAATATCCAGTTAAATAACTTTATATTTCACTGTCAATAAAAAGGTATCATCCCTATTTTGAACTGTTTTATTTATTTTTTTTTTTACATTTTTCTCTTTTTAAGTTTTGTTTTTAATTTTTTTTTTTAGTTTTTTCTTTTTAGTTTTTTTAAGTTGTTTTCTTTTTATTTTTTTTTAGTTTTTTACCATTTTTCTTTTTTCATTTTTGTTTTTCTTCTTTATTTTTCAGACGTCATATGCAAACTCTCAATGCAAAAATACATACAACTTATTTTTGTATATAGATAAGATATAATCTGGCGTAACAGACATAGTGTAACAGACATAAAAGACAGACAACTTATTTTTATATATATAGATTTTTACATATATAGATACAGTTTCTTCTTTAGTTTTTTTTTCTTTTTTAATTTTTTCTTTTTTTTTAGTTTCTTCTTTTTATTGATTTGTTTTCTTCAATTTGTCAATATTCATTCTAACATTGACACTTGGAAAAATCTTTACGTGCCAAGCATGCTAAAGCTCCAACAATTTATATTAAACCTCAAAATTTGGGGTATCTGTTTTAAGGTTTTCGAATTACTTTAATCTATTGTCAAAATATATTGAAATATTTGTGCAATTCCCAGTTTTTTTTAGTTTTTTCTTTTTTTTAGTTTTTTAGCTTTTTTTAGTTTTTTTTTAGTTTTTTATCTTTTTTATTTTTTACATTTTTTTCTTTTTAGGTTTTTTCTTTTTTTAATTTTTTAAATTTTTATTTTTTTTTAAGTTTTTTCTTTTTAGTTTTTTTTTTAGTTTTTTACCATTTTTCTTTTTTCGAATTACTTTAATCTATTGTCAAAATATTTCGAAATATTTATGCAATTTCCAGTTTTTACATTCTAGTTTGTTTTCTTTTATATATATAGAAGATATAATCTGGCGTAACGGACAGACAACTTATTTTTATATATATAGATATATATATATATATATATATATATATATATATATATATATATATATATATATATATATATATATATATATATATATATATATATATAATATATATATATATATATATATATATATATAAATATATATATGTATATATATATATATATATATATATATATATATATATATATATATATATATATATATATGTTTTTAACTACGTAAAACATGCGAATATACAACATTCTTTGCTGTCCCATTGTCTGTGCATATAAAATAGATTGTAAGGTTTACCGACTCTTGAACATGCAACATATAATGGTCAATGGGAAAACAATCCGTATTCAGATCTATACCTCATGATTCTAATGATTGTCCTTGAGCTTTGTTGATGGTGATTGCTAATCGACCATTCCCTGAGTCGCCATCGTCATTTATATATCCCCCTGTGCACCCCGGCGTCCCCTTTGTAGTTATGTCCCTGTGTCCCGGTCGTCATTTATATTCCCTGTGTCCCGGTCGTCATTTGTGTCCCGGTGTCCCAGTCTCTGATTTCTCTTTGAGTGTCCCGGGTGTCATTTATATTCCTTGTGTCCCGGTGTCCCGGTCGTCATTTATATCCCCCTGTGCCCCCCGGCGTCCCCGTTGTAGTTTTGTCATTTATATTCCCTGTGTCCCGGTCGTCATCCCGATATACATTCGTTTTTGAATTGGTATATGATGAAATAAATTTTTAATTTTTTCCTTTTTTTCCTTTTAGTTTTTTTTTATTGGTTTTGACCTTTTTTTTAGGTTTTTTAGTTTTTTTCTTTATGACACAACTACGACGGGGACGCCGGGGGGCACAGGGGAATATAAATGACGACCGGGACACAAAGAATATAAATGACGCCCGGGACACTATATATATATATATATATATATATATATATATATATATATATATATATATATATATATATATATATATATATATATATATATATATATATATATATATGTATGTATATATATATATATATATATATATATATATATATATATATATATATATATATATATATATATATATATATCTATATATATAAAAATAAGTTTTCTGTCTGTGGATCTGTGGATGAGGTGACGTCATGTTTCTGTGTCGGCTGACGTCATGAAATTAGTTGTCAGGTGACGTCATGTTTCTGTGTCGGCTGACGTCATGAAATTAGTTGTCGTCATTTTTGCTTTGACGGTGACGTCATTCAAGTTATATAAGACATATGTTCACGTAGAAATCTATTAATGTTTAAGTTTACAATGACTGATGAAGATGCTAAAAGAGTCTATGCCAAAAAACTTGCTGCTGATAGTTCCTCGGCACGCTTTCTTTTCTGACTTTCTCTATCAGCAGCAAGTTTTTTGGCATAGACTCTTTGAGCATCTTCATCAGTCATTGTAAACTTAAACATTAATAGATTTCTACGTGAACGTATGTCTTATATAACTTGAATGACGTCACCGTCAAAGCAAAAATGACGGCAACTAATTTCATGACTTAATTTCAGAACTTAATTTCTGTGTTGACTGACGTCATGAAATTAGTTGTCGTCATTTTTGTTATGACGATGCTTAGTATATTGTAAAACACATTTATTTGGTTAATAATATACCATTTAAAACACCAAAATGAACATGCTGGAGTAGTCACTCGGTGAGAGAGGGTGTCAGAACGGAGAATGAAGGTCACAGGGTCAAATCCTGGTTAGGGTAAAAAAGGTAAAATCTAAAAACTAAAAAAAAAACTGAAAAAACTAAAAAAGGCAAAAACTACAAAAAAAACTAAAACTAATAAAAAAAAATTAAGAATAAAAATTGAAAAAAATAAAAAAGATAAAAACTAAAAAAAAGTAAAAAAAAAACGAAAAAAAAACTAAAAAGCTAAAAAAAAGGTTAAAAACCAATAAAAAACTGAAAGAAAAAAAGGAATAAAACTAAAAAAATTTTCATCTAAAAAAACTAAAAAAAAAATAAAAAAGGTAAAAACTAAAAGAACTAAAAAGAAAAAAAACTAAAAAAAGGAAAAAAAACTGAAAAATAAAGGAGAAAAATAAAACTAAAAAAATATATATATAAAAATAAAAAAACTAAAAAGATAAAAACTTCAAAAAAAAACTAAAAAGAAAAAAAGAAAAAAACTAAAAAAACCTAAAAAAAAGGTCAAAACCAATAAAAAAAACTAAAAGGAAAAAAAGGGAAAAAATTAAAAATTTATTTCATCATATACCAATCAAAAACGAATGTATACCGGGATGACGACCGGGACACAGGGAATATAAATGACACAACTACAACGGGGACGCCGGGGGCCACAGGGGGATATAATGACGAACGGGACACCGGGACACAAGGAATATAAATGACGCCCGGGACACTCAAAGAGAAATCAGAGACTGGGACACCGGGACACAAATGACGACCGGGACACAGGGAATATAAATGACGACCGGGACACAGGGACATAACTACAAAGGGGACGCCGGGGTGCACAGTGGGATATATAAATGACGATGGCGACT
>NC_088871.1:24090077-24275572 GCF_032884065.1 Artemia franciscana
ACAAAACTAACCCGAGCAGCTAAGGTAAATGGCATTTAGAAAATGTTTGAAGTAATGATAAACGAAAATGAAGAACAAAGAAATATACGGTTAGAATATTTGCAAGAACGACAATTCCAACTAGTCAGAATTAAAAGTGAAGGAAAAATACATCCAGTTAGAGGATAAGCGATAGCGACCATTAAAATGAGTCAAAAAAAAAATACAGTTAAAAGACATAGGACAACGAGGAGCAGAACGAATAAAAAATAAAGTGAAGAATAAAATATACGAGAACAAAGAAATGTGTGGTTAGAAGGTGAGTGGCCGCAAAAAGTATAAGCGAGAGCAAAAATCACAACGGGAAAAAAATATTTTGGAACATTGGCATCTTGGGACATTCTGACCTGCAAAAACGATCTACATAGATCACAAGTTTGATAAAAATCGTTTAGCGCTTTAATTTTAGATAATACTCATATGAGTGACGTTATTTTTTAGTAGAATTTATCAAGATAATAAACTGTATAATTTCCTTTCCCCCTTGGGAGTGATCTTATTGTTTTTATATCTAGCACGTATGCAACATTACAAAAGAAACATAGCAAGGTATAAAATATTAAGTTTAATGACCTTCTTCACAAAGGCGTTTTAAGGAGTTTCATAATGAAGAGAACAAGTAAAAAACCAAGGTGAGAACAGTAAACATTTCTGAGGTAAGAGAAAAATCGATAATCAAAATCAATATATACAAGCCAGCACGTAGCCATGTCGAGGCAAGGCCTCAAAATTGGCTAAAAGAAAAAAACTAGCATTTGGCATTTTTGGCGGAAAACAATCTAAATAGGTCACAACTTTAAGAAAAAATCTGTGTTTTCCCACGGTGGTTGTATCGAACCTATGGTGACACCATGACATCAAGAAGAGGTTACGGTTACAAGACAAGTGACAACGAGAATCAATATGTACAATTCTGCCGCGTAGCCTGCCTGAACTCGGAGGCTAAGCCGCCAGGCTCCCAGTGCTATCTATCTATATATATAATTTAAGTTGTTTGTCTATGTTTCTGTCTACTGACGTCATGTTTGTGTGTCGACTAACGTCATGTTTGCCAACTGACGTATCTATATATATATACTAGCTGTTGGGGTGGCGCTTCGCGCCACCCCAACACCTTGTTGGTGGGGGCGCTTCGTGCACCCCCCAAGCCCCCCCACGCGCGTAAGTCGTTATGCGCCATATTAGTTACGCGCCATTGTAGTTGTGTCCCTATGTCCCACCTGTGAATATAGATATATATATACATGTATATATATATATATATATATATATATATATATATATATATATATATATATATATATATTATATATATATATATATATATATATATATATATATATATAATATATATATATATATATATATATATATATATATATATATATATATATGTTTTTAACTACGTAAAACTTGCGAATATACAACATTCTTTGCTGTCCCATTGTCTGTGCATATAAATAGATTGTCAGGTTTACCGACTCTTGAACATGCAACATATAATGGTCCATGGGAAAACAATCCGTATTCAGATCTATACCTCATGATTCTAATGATTGCCCTTGAGCTTTGTTGATGGTGATTGCTAATCGACCATTCCCTGAGTCGCCATCGTCATTTATATATCCCCCTGTGCAGCCCGGCGTCCCCTTTGTAGTTATGTCCCTGTGTCCCGGTCGTCATTTATATTCCCTGTGTCCCGGTCTTTTAGGTTTTTTAGTTTTCTTTCTTTTTCTTTTTCTCTAAGTTTTTATCTTTTAGTTTTTTTACTTTTATTTATATTTTTTTAGTTTTCTTTTTCTCCTTTATTTTTCAGTTTTTTCCTTTTTTTAGTTTTTTTTTCTTTTTTAGTTCTTTTAGTTTTTACCTTTTTAGTTTTTTTTAGTTTTTTAGATTAAATTTTTTTTAGTTTTTCACCTTTTTTCTTTTTAGTTTTTTATTGGTTTTAACCTTTTTTTTTAGCTTTTTTATTTTTTTTCGTTTTTTCTTTTTACTTTATTTTTAGTTTTTATCTTTTTTATTTTTTTTTATGTTTATTTTTAATTTTATTAGTTTTCTTTTTCTCTTCTATTTTTCAGTTTTTCCTTTTTTTTAGTTTTTTTTTAGTTTTTAGTTTTTTCCTTTTTTTAGTTTCTTTAGTTTTTTTAGTTTTTCGGCTGTTTTATTTTTTTATTAGTTTTTATTTTTTTTTGTAGTTTTGCCTTTTTTAGTTTTTTCAGTTTTTTTTTAGTTTTTAGTTTTTTACCTTTTTTAGCCTAACCAGGATTTGAACCTGGGACCTTCATTCTCCGTTCTGACACCCTCTCTCACCGAGTGACTACTCCAGCATGTTCATTTTGGTGTTTTAAATGGTATATTATTAACCAAATTAATGTGTTTTACAATATACTAAGCATCGTCATAACAAAAATGACGACAACTAATTTCATGACGTCAGCCGACACAGAAACATGACGTCATCTGATCCACGATCCACAGATCCACAGACAACTTATTTATATATATATATATATATATATATATATATATATTATATATATATATATATATATATATATATATATATATATATATATATATATATATATGTTTTTAACTACGTAAAACTTGCGAATATACAACATTCTTTGCTGTCCCATTGTCTGTGCATATAAAATAGATTGTAAGGTTTACCGACTCTTGAACAAGCAACATATAATGGTCCATGGGAAAACAATCCGTATTCAGATCTATACCTCATGATTCTAATGATTGCCCTTGAGCTTTGTTGATGGTGATTGCTAATCGACCATTCCCTGAGTCGCCATCGTCATTTATATATCCCCCTGTGCACCCCGGCGTCCCTTTGTAGTTATGTCCCTGTGTCCCGGTCGTCATTTATATTCCCTGTGTCCTGGTCTTTTAGGTTTTTTAGTTTCTTTCTTTTTCTTTTTAGTTTTTTTTTGAAGTTTTTATCTTTTTAGTTTTTTTACTTTTATTTATATTTTTTAGTTTTCTTTTTCTCCTTTATTTTTCAGTTTTTTTCCTTTTTTTAGTTTTTTTTCTTTTTTAGTTCTTTTAGTTTCTACCTTTTTATTTTTTTTAGTTTTTTATATTAAATTTTTTTTTAGTTTTTCACCTTTTTTCTTTTTAGTTTTTTATTGGTTTTTACCTTTTTTTAGCTTTTTTATTTTTTTTTCGTTTTTTCTTTTTAATTTATTTTTAGTTTTTATCTTTTTTATTTTTTTTTATGTTTATTTTTAATTTTATTAGTTTTCTTTTTCTCTTCTATTTTTCAGTTTTTTCCTTTTTTTTAGTTTTTTTTTAGTTTTTAGTTTTTTCCTTTTTTTAGTTTCTTTAGTTTTTTTAGTTTTTCGGCTGTTTTATTTTTTTATTAGTTTTTGTTTTTTTTTGTAGTTTTTGTCTTTTTTTAGTTTTTTCAGTTTTTTTTTAGTTTTTAGTTTTTTACCTTTTTTAGCCTAACCAGGATTTGAACCTGGGACCCTCATTCTCCGTTCTGACACCCTCTCTCACCGAGTGACTACTCCAGCATGTTCATTTTGGTGTTTTAAATGGTATATTATTAACCAAATTAATGTGTTTTACAATATACTAAGCATCGTCATAACAAAAATGACGACAACTAATTTCATGACGTCAGCCGACACAGAAACATGACGTCACCTGATCCACGATCCACAGATCCACAGACAACTTATTTATATATTATATATATATATATATATATATTATATGTATATATATATATGTATATATATATATATATATATATATATATACTAGCTGTTGGGGTGGCGCTTCGCGCCACCCCAAACACCTAGTTGGTGGGGGCGCTTCGCGCCCCCCCAAGCCCCCCCGCACGCGTAAGTCGTTACGCGCCATAATAGTCACGCGCCATTGTAGTTGTGTCCCTATGTCCCACCTGTGAATATATATATATATATATATATATATATATATATATATATATATATATATATATATATATATATATATATATATATATATATAAATATATATATATATATATATATATATATATATATATATATATATTTATGGTTTTAACTACGTAAACTTGCGAATATACAACATTCTTTGCTGTCCCATTGTCTTTGCATATAAATAGATTGTCAGGTTTACCGACTCTTGAACATGCAACATATAATGGTCCATGGTAAAACAATCTGTATTCAGATCTATACCTCATGATTCTAATGATTGCCCTTGAGCTTTGTTGATGGTGATTGCTAATCGACCATTCCCTGTCCGGTGTCCCGGTCGTCATTTATATCCCCCTGTTTCCCCCGGTGTCCCCGTTGTAGTTGTGTCCCTGTGTCCCGGTCGTCATTTATATTCCCTGTGTCCCGGTCGTCATTTGTATCCCGGTGTCCCGGTCTGTATATACATTCGTTTTTTAGTTTTGTTTTTCTCCTTTATTTTTTCCTTTTTTTTCTTTTTTAGTTTATTTAGATTTTTAGATTTTTTAGTTTTTTTATTAGTTTTTAGTTTTTTTTCTTTTTAGTTTTTTTGTAGTTTTTACCTTCTTTTTAGTTTTGTAGTTTTTTTTTTTACTTATGTCCTGGTCGTCATTTATACTCCCTGTGTCCCGGTGCTTTGTTGATTGCTAATCGAACATTCCTTTTGTCCTGGTCGCTTTCTCTTTGAGTGTCGTCATTTATTTTTTTCTTTTTTAGTTCTTTTAGTTTTTACCTTTTTTAGTTTTTTTTAGTTTTTTAGATGAAAATTTTTTTAGTTTTTTCCTTTTTTTTCTTTTTAGTTTTTTATTGGTTTTTACCTTTATTTTAGCTTATTTTTCAGTTTTTTCCTTTTTTTTTAGTTTTTTTTTATTTTTTATTTTTTTTAGTTTTTTACCTTTTTTTAGTTTTTTTAATTTATTTTTTTATTAGTTTTTAGTTTTTTTGTAGTTTTTGCCTTTTTTTTAGTTTTTTTAGTTTTTTAGCTTTTTTATTAGTTTTTAGTTTTTTTTTGTAGTTTTTTGCCTTTTTTTAGTTTTTTTCTTTTTAGTTTTTTTGTAGTTTTTACCTTCTTTTTAGTTTTGTTAGTTTTTTTTTACTTATGTCCTGGTCGTCATTTATACTCCCTGTGTCCCGGTGCTTTGTTGATTGCTAATCGAACATTCCTTTTGTCCTGGTCGCTTTCTCTTTGAGTGTCGTCATTTATTTTTTTCTTTTTTAGTTCTTTTAGTTTTTACCTTTCTTAGTTTTTTTTAGTTTTTTAGATGAAAATTTTTTTAGTTTTTTCCTTTTTTCTTTTAGTTTTTTATTGGTTTTTACCTTTATTTTAGCTTATTTTTCAGTTTTTTTCCTTTTTTTTTAGCTTTTTTTTATTTTTTATTTTTTTTAGTTTTTTACCTTTTTTTAGTTTTTTTAGTTTTTTTAGTTTTTTAGCTTTTTTACTTTTTTTTATTAGTTTTTAGTTTTTTTTGTAGTTTTTGCCTTTTTTTAGTTTTTTCATTTTTTTTTTTAGTTTTTTATTGGTTTTTACCTTTATTTTAGCTTATTTTTCAGTTTTTTCCTTTTTTTTAGTTTTTTTTAGTTTTTAGTTTTTTTAGTTTTTTACTTTTTTAGTTTTTTAGTTTTTTAGCTTTTTTATTTTTTTTATTAGTTTTTAGTTTTTTTGTAGTTTTTGCCTTTTTTTAGTTTTTTTAGTTTTTTAGCTTTTTTATTAGTTTTTAGTTTTTTTTTGTAGTTTTTGCCTTTTTTTAGTTTTTTTAGTTTTTTAGCTTTTTTATTTTTTTTATTAGTTTTTATTTTTTTTGTAGTTTTTGCCTTTTTTTAGTTTTTTCAGTTTTGACGTCACCTGATCCAGTTTTTTCAGGTGACGTCACCTGATCCACAGATCCACAGATCCACACACAGACAACTTATTTTTATATATATAGATAGATACAGTTTCATTTCAGTTTTTTTTTCTTTTTTAGTTTTTTTTCTTAGTTTTTTTCTTTTTTAATTTTTCTTTTTTAAGTTTCTTCTTTTTATTGATTTGTTTTCTTCAATTTGTCAATGTTCATTCTAACATTGACACTTGGAAAAATCTTTACGTGCCAAGCAAGCTAAAGCTCCCAAAATTTATAATAAACCTTAAAATTTGGGTATCTGTTTTAAGGTTTTCGAATTACCTTAATCTTTTGTCAAAATATTTTGAAATATTTGTGCAATTCCCAGTTTTTTTTTAGTTTTTTCTTTTTTTAGTTGGATAGCTTTTTTTAGTTTTTTTTCTTTTTAGTTTTTACCTTTTTATTTTTTCGACGTAGTTAACTTCGAAGACCACACTGCCTTTCCATGACGAAAGTAAAACAGTTCAAAATAGGGATGATACCTTTTTATTGACAGTGAAATATAAAATTATTTAACTGGATATTTCGAACACATATACAGTGTTCATCATCAGCAGTAAAACAGAGTTTTACTGCTGATGATGAACACTGTAGGCTATATGTGTTCGAAATATCCAGTTAAATAACTTTATATTTCACTGTCAATAAAAAGGTATCATCCCTATTTTGAACTGTTTTATTTATTTTTTTTTTTACATTTTTCTCTTTTTAAGTTTTGTTTTTAATTTTTTTTTTTAGTTTTTTCTTTTTAGTTTTTTTAAGTTGTTTTCTTTTTATTTTTTTTTAGTTTTTTACCATTTTTCTTTTTTCATTTTGTTTTTCTTCTTTATTTTTCAGACGTCATATGCAAACTCTCAATGCAAAAATACATACAACTTATTTTTGTATATAGATAAGATATAATCTGGCGTAACAGACATAGTGTAACAGACATAAAAGACAGACAACTTATTTTTATATATATAGATTTTTACATATATAGATACAGTTTCTTCTTTAGTTTTTTTTTCTTTTTTAATTTTTTCTTTTTTTTAGTTTCTTCTTTTTATTGATTTGTTTTCTTCAATTTGTCAATATTCATTCTAACATTGACACTTGGAAAAATCTTTACGTGCCAAGCATGCTAAAGCTCCAACAATTTATATTAAACCTCAAAATTTGGGGTATCTGTTTTAAGGTTTCGAATTACTTTAATCTATTGTCAAAATATATTGAAATATTTGTGCAATTCCCAGTTTTTTTTAGTTTTTTCTTTTTTTTAGTTTTTTAGCTTTTTTTAGTTTTTTTTTAGTTTTTTATCTTTTTTATTTTTTTACATTTTTTTCTTTTTAGGTTTTTTTCTTTTTTTAATTTTTTAAATTTTTATTTTTTTTTAAGTTTTTTCTTTTTAGTTTTTTTTTTAGTTTTTTACCATTTTTCTTTTTTCGAATTACTTTAATCTATTGTCAAAATATTTCGAAATATTTATGCAATTTCCAGTTTTTACATTCTAGTTTGTTTTCTTTTATATATATAGAAGATATAATCTGGCGTAACGGACAGACAACTTATTTTTATATATATAGATATATATATATATATATATATATATATATATATATATATATATATATATATATATATATATATATATATATATATATATATATATATATATATATATATATATATATATATATATAAATATATATATGTATTATATATATATATATATATATATATATATATATATATATATATATATATATGTTTTTAACTACGTAAAACATGCGAATATACAACATTCTTTGCTGTCCCATTGTCTGTGCATATAAAATAGATTGTAAGGTTTACCGACTCTTGAACATGCAACATATAATGGTCAATGGGAAAACAATCCGTATTCAGATCTATACCTCATGATTCTAATGATTGTCCTTGAGCTTTGTTGATGGTGATTGCTAATCGACCATTCCCTGAGTCGCCATCGTCATTTATATATCCCCCTGTGCACCCCGGCGTCCCCTTTGTAGTTATGTCCCTGTGTCCCGGTCGTCATTTATATTCCCTGTGTCCCGGTCGTCATTTGTGTCCCGGTGTCCCAGTCTCTGATTTCTCTTTGAGTGTCCCGGGTGTCATTTATATTCCTTGTGTCCCGGTGTCCCGGTCGTCATTTATATCCCCCTGTGCCCCCGGCGTCCCCGTTGTAGTTTTGTCATTTATATTCCCTGTGTCCCGGTCGTCATCCCGATATACATTCGTTTTTGAATTGGTATATGATGAAATAAATTTTTAATTTTTTCCTTTTTTTCCTTTTAGTTTTTTTTTATTGGTTTTGACCTTTTTTTTAGGTTTTTTAGTTTTTTTCTTTATGACACAACTACGACGGGGACGCCGGGGGGCACAGGGGAATATAAATGACGACCGGGACACAAAGAATATAAATGACGCCCGGGACACTATATATATATATATATATATATATATATATATATATATATATATATATATATATATATATATATATATATATATATATATATATATATATATATATGTATGTATATATATATATATATATATATATATATATATATATATATATATATATATATATATATATATATATCTATATATATAAAAATAAGTTTTCTGTCTGTGGATCTGTGGATGAGGTGACGTCATGTTTCTGTGTCGGCTGACGTCATGAAATTAGTTGTCAGGTGACGTCATGTTTCTGTGTCGGCTGACGTCATGAAATTAGTTGTCGTCATTTTTGCTTTGACGGTGACGTCATTCAAGTTATATAAGACATATGTTCACGTAGAAATCTATTAATGTTTAAGTTTACAATGACTGATGAAGATGCTAAAAGAGTCTATGCCAAAAAACTTGCTGCTGATAGTTCCTCGGCACGCTTTCTTTTCTGACTTTCTCTATCAGCAGCAAGTTTTTTGGCATAGACTCTTTGAGCATCTTCATCAGTCATTGTAAACTTAAACATTAATAGATTTCTACGTGAACGTATGTCTTATATAACTTGAATGACGTCACCGTCAAAGCAAAAATGACGGCAACTAATTTCATGACTTAATTTCAGAACTTAATTTCTGTGTTGACTGACGTCATGAAATTAGTTGTCGTCATTTTTGTTATGACGATGCTTAGTATATTGTAAAACACATTTATTTGGTTAATAATATACCATTTAAAACACCAAAATGAACATGCTGGAGTAGTCACTCGGTGAGAGAGGGTGTCAGAACGGAGAATGAAGGTCACAGGGTCAAATCCTGGTTAGGGTAAAAAAGGTAAAATCTAAAAACTAAAAAAAAAACTGAAAAAACTAAAAAAGGCAAAAACTACAAAAAAAACTAAAAACTAATAAAAAAAAATTAAGAATAAAAATTGAAAAAAATAAAAAAGATAAAAACTAAAAAAAAGTAAAAAAAAAAACGAAAAAAAAACTAAAAAAGCTAAAAAAAAGGTTAAAAACCAATAAAAAACTGAAAAGAAAAAAAGGAATAAAACTAAAAAAATTTTCATCTAAAAAACTAAAAAAAAAATAAAAAAGGTAAAAACTAAAAGAACTAAAAAGAAAAAAAACTAAAAAAAGGAAAAAAAACTGAAAAATAAAGGAGAAAAATAAAACTAAAAAAATATATATATAAAAATAAAAAAACTAAAAAGATAAAAACTTCAAAAAAAAACTAAAAAGAAAAAAGAAAAAAACTAAAAAACCTAAAAAAAAGGTCAAAACCAATAAAAAAAACTAAAAGGAAAAAAAGGGAAAAAATTAAAAATTTATTTCATCATATACCAATTCAAAAACGAATGTATACCGGGATGACGACCGGGACACAGGGAATATAAATGACACAACTACAACGGGGACGCCGGGGGCCACAGGGGGATATAAATGACGAACGGGACACCGGGACACAAGGAATATAAATGACGCCCGGGACACTCAAAGAGAAATCAGAGACTGGGACACCGGGACACAAATGACGACCGGGACACAGGGAATATAAATGACGACCGGGACACAGGGACATAACTACAAAGGGGACGCCGGGGTGCACAGTGGGATATATAAATGACGATGGCGACTCAGGGAATGGTCGATTAGCAATCACCATCAACAAAGCTCAATGGCAATCATTAGAATCATGAGGTATAGATCTGAATACGGATTGTTTTCCCATTGACCATTATATGTTGCATGTTCAAGAGTCGGTCAACCTGACAATCTATTTATATGCACAGACAATGGGACAGCAAAGAATGTTGTATATTCGCAAGTTTTACGTAGTTAAAAACATATATATATATATATATATATATATATATATATATATATATATATATATATATATATATATATATATATATATATATATATATATATATATATATATATATATATATATATATATATATACATATATATATACATATATATATATATATATATATATATATATATACATATATATATATATATATATATATATATATATATATATATATATATATATATATATTTATAAATATATATATATATATATATATATATATATATATATATATATATATATTACATATATATATATATATACATATATATATATATATATATACATATATATATAAATATATATATATATATATATATATATATATATATATATACATATATATATATATATACATATATATATATATATATATATATATATATATATATATACATATATATATATATATATGTATATATACATATATATATACATATATATATATATATATTCAAAGGTGGGACATAGGGACACAACTACAATGGCGCGTAACGACTTGTTGGGGTGGCGCGAAGCGCCACCCTAACAGCTAGTATATATATATATATATATATATATATATATATATATATATATATATATATATATATATATATATATATATATATATATATATATATATATATATATATATATATATATATATATATATATATATATATATATATATATATATATATATATATGTGTGTGTGTGTGTGCATAGAAATTTCGATTATTTTTAATGGGCTGCTTGATACCAACACAACTGTTCACGTTCATTGTCTACATAATTTAATTCTCATGGTTGGATCCTAATTACCTTCTTGGTACCACTAAATGCGATAATCCGAAGCATATTACTAAGATACATGAAATTTGTATCAACAAGGTAATGGCGACCGTTCCCTACGATTGTGAAGGAGTTGCACCTGTGAACATTTAATAAGGTTGAAGAACTATCACAGGAGTCTATAATGTAAATTTTGAGTAGTTGTGAGCAGAATTAGCTCAAAGTATCCAGGAGAGGTCTACGGAATCCTGTTCCGTCACTTCCCGGCACATTTTTCGTACACTAAAAAAGAAAGTTTGAGGAAATTTCGGTGTGAATTGCTGACCTTTCAGTCTTCTACCTTTCAGTCTATACCTAGTCCGTTGAAAAGGAGACACATCGGTGTCTCCTCTTGTTGTTCAAGATTGAGACCTGTTTTTCTTCTATGTAAGGTTTTCGGCCATGCTGAGCCCAATCATGCACTTTTCCTTGAGATCTGGTGCCATATTTAAGGGATTTCAGAATCTTCGTTTAAATCCCCAGAAATTTGTTACTTCAATAAACTCTAAAGATTAACCGAAATAATAATTATCATTCCTGAATCAGTGTCAGAACACATTTCTTTCTCATTAAACATTTATTTTGGAAATGTGTGTTCAACTTTTGGTTACTATGGGCTGTAGTTCGCCTTCTACTAAGTTGCCACACCTAATGAAACTTACAGATGGTAGAACTTACTAAAAGCATGTTGATATAAGCAATAGCTTTTAGACGAGCAAATAAACATCTCTCTCAGATGATGTGGTAGCCTGCTAGCACCCTTGGTGTTGCAATAGCCTGCTGCTGAGCAGACGATTTATGAAACTTACTATGGGGGTTGGGAGGGGAAGCGTACGGAAGGGATGACTGTAAGCCACCAGTTAATGAATTTGGACCATGCAAATTACAATGATGCCGTTTTATGCTTCGAAGCTTTTCCAATTGAGAAACGGTACCTAAAATGCCGTTTATAGAGCCATATTGCCCCTACAGATGTTAGAATTGACAAAAGTACGATATGAGCACTACCTTTTAATGAGCCATTAAACATATCTCAACGAGTTTCTGGTAGCCCACTAGATTCACCACTTGAGAAATCTATATATATATAAATAAGTTGTCTGTGTGTGTGTGTGTGTGTGTGTGTCGAGTGACGTCATGTTTGTGTGTCGACTGACGTCATGTTTGTTGATTGACGAAATTACACACCGGGAAATCGGGACACAAATGACGACCGGGACAACGGGACATTTATATATATAAAAATACTAGCTGTTGGGGTAGCGCTTTGCGCCACCCCAACACCTAGTTGGTGGGGCGCTTCGCGCCCCCCCCCCCCCAAGCCCCCCCCTCACGCGTAAGTCGTTACGCGCCATATTAGCTACGCGCCATTGTAATTGTGTCCCTGTGTCCCACCTGTGAATAGAGATAGATAAATATATATATATATGTTTTTAACTACGTAAAACATGCGAATATACAACATTCTTCGCTGTCCCATTGTCTGTGTATATAAATAGATTTTCAGGTTTACTGACTCTTGAACATTCAACATATAATTGTCCATGGGAAAAACAATCCGTATTCAGATCTATACCACATTATTCTAATGATGTGTCCCTGGGTCCCGGTCGTCATTTATATTCCCTGTGTCCCGGTCGTGATTTGTGTCCGGGTGTCCCAGTCTGTAATTTCTCTTTGAGGTTCCCGGTTGTCATTAGTATTCCCTGTGTCCCGGTCGTCATTTGTGTCCTGGTGTCCCGGTATGTAATTTTATCAGTAGACAAACATGACGTCAGTCGACAAACAACTTCATACAGCTCAATCCTTATAATGACGTCAGTCGACAAACATGACGTCAGTCGACACACAAACATGACGTCACTCGACACACACACACACAGACAGACAACTTATTTTTATATATATAGAAGTTGTCTGTGTGTCTGTGTGTCAAGTGACGTCATGTTTGTGTCGCGACTGACGTCTTGTTTGTTGATTGACGAAATTACACATCGGGACACAAATGACGATCGGGACACCGGGACATAGGGAATATAAACGACGACCGGGACACTCAAAGAGAAAGCGACCAGGACACAAGGAATGTTCGATTAGCAATCACCATCAAGAAAGCACCGGGACACAAATGAACACAAACGTCTGGGACACATGGAAACAACAACAACGGGTACGCCGGGGGGCACAGGGGGATATATAAATGACGACAGGGACACAGGGAATGTTCGATTAGCAATCACCATCAACAAAACTCAAGGGTAATCATAGAATAATGAGGTATAGATCTGAATACAGATTTTTTTCCCATGGACAATTATATGTTGCATGTTCAAGAGTCGGTAAACCTGATAATCTATTTATATGCACAGACAATGGGACAGCCAAGAATTTTGTACATTCGCAAGTTTTACGTAGTTAATATATATATATATATATATATATATATATATATATATATATATATATATATATATATATATATATATATATATATATATATATATATATATATATATATATATATATATATATATATATATATATATATATATATATTTACAGGTGGGACACAGGGACACAACTACAATGGCACTTAACGACTTGCGCGCGCGGGGGGCTTGGGGGGAGGGGGGCGCGAAGCGCCCCCACCAACTAGGTGTTGGGGTGGCGCGAAGCGCCAACCCAACAGCTAGTAATACCTAAAATGCCGTTTATAAAGCCATATTGCCCCTACAGATGTTAGAATTGACAAAAGTAAGATATGAGCACTATCTTTTAATGAGCCATTGAACATATCTCTACGAGTTTCTGGTAGCCCACTAGATCCACCACTTGAGAAATAATACCTAAAATGACGTTTATAGAGCCATATTGCCCCTACAGATGTTAGAATTGACAAAAAGTAAATAGATATGAGCACTACCTTTTAATGAGCCATTAAACATATCTCTACGAGTTTCTGGTAGCCCACTAGATCCACCATTTGAGAAATGGGACCTAAAGCACGTAAGTATGAGCAATAGCTTTTAAATGAACCATTAAACATCTCTGTGAAGTTCTCATAGTCCATTAGCTACAGATTTTTGATTTCAGTCACGGCACCAAAACTGCCATTATAGGGACATATGGCACTTAAACATTGTATCTATATATATAAAAATAAGTTGTTTGTCTGTCTGTCGACTGACGTCATGTTTGTGTGTCGACTGACGTCATGTTTGTCGACTGACGTCATTATAAGGATTGAGCTGTATGTCGTCATGAAGTTGTTTGTCGTCTGACGTCATGTTTGTCGACTAACGAAACTACAGACCGGGACACCGGGACACAAATGACGTGTTATGTCTGTTATAGCAAAACCGCGCAGTTAGATGAAGATCCACCTGGACAGCGAGAGTCAAAACATATCAAAACTGAAAATGATAGCGATGATGATTGGGTTTGGGATCTTGGGATAAGGTCATCAATGCCTACCAGATTTTAGTTAAAAAAACAAAGGTTCGGCGATATGTATTTCATAGTGATGCTGAAAAATAAAGAAGAAAAAAAAACTGAAAAAAGAAAAAATGTAAAAAACTAAAAAATACTAAAAAGAAAAAACACTCAAAGAGAAATTACAGACCGGGACACAAATGACGACCGGGACAGAGGGAATATAAATAACGACCGGGACACTCAAGGAGAAATTACAGACTGGGATACCGGGACACAAATGACGACCGGGACACAGGCAATTATAAATGACGGCCAAGACACAGGTATTTAAGAATATGCTTCAAAGACAAATTTTTAATTGTAAGAAGACCGTTGAAAGAGAAATTTCTAATTGTAAAATGACTGAAGAACCTACAATGGCAACACCCGAGGAAGCTGCTCAAAACGAATGTATTCACGCCGAAGTAGCTGAGTTGGTAAAGCGTTATGTTTCAGGTTCTAGGTCCGAGAGGCTCCAGGTTTGAACCTTGGCTTTAGCATTAATACAAAAGAAGAAAAAAACTAAAAAAGGTAAAAACTACAAAAAAACTAAAAAGAAAATATATATATATATATTTATATATATCATCTTTTCCACAAAAATAATAATTTGGTGCTTCTGCTTGAAAACAGCAATCGAATTGATGCCTCCTGCTACGCAACTATCAACAAAGTGGCAATCGTTGTGGTCGGTGATCAGTTCTTACCTCGAGATAATATTCTTTATAGGCGAAACAATCAGTTGACAAGAATTGCTTAAACTCATCGATGCTACGATGCTACGAATATAAATGACGACCCGGACACAGGGACACAACTACAACGGGGACGCCGGGGGGCACAGGGGGATATATAAATGACGACGGCAACAAAGGAAATGGTCGATTAGCAATCACCATCAACAAAGCTCAAGGGCAATCAATAGAATCATGAGGTATAGATCTGAATACGGATTGTTTTCCCATGGACCATTATGCGTTGCATGTTCAAGAGTTGGTAAACCTGACAATCTATTTATATGCACAGACGATGGGACAGCAAAGAATGTTGTATATTCGCAAGTTTTACGTAGTTAAAAACATATATATATATATATATATATATATATATATATATATATATATATATATATATATATATATATATATATATATATATATATATATATATATATATATATATATATATATATTATATATATAAAAATAAGTTGTCTGTGTGTGGATCTGTGGATGGATCAGGTGACGTCATGTTTGTCCGCATATGACGTCTGAATTATTTCACACTAATACAAAAGAAGAAAAAAACTAAAAAAGGTAAAAACTACAAAAAAAACTAAAAAGAAAAAAAACTAAAAAAGCTAAAAAACTAAAAAAAGGTAAAAATCTAATAACTAAAAAAAACTGAAAAAAATAAAAAAAGGCAAAAACTACAAAAAAAATAAAAACTAATAAAAAAACTAAAAAAGCTAAAAAACTAAAAAAACTAAAAAAAAACTAAAAAAAGTTAAAAAACTAAAAAAAACTAAAAACTAAAAAAGAAAAAACTAAAAAAAAGGAAAAAACTGAAAAATAAAAGAGAAAAAGAAAACTAAAAAAATATGAATAAATATATATAAAAATAAGTTGTCTGTGGGTTATGTCTGTCTGTCTGTCTGTCGAGTGACGTCGTGTTTGTCCGCTTATGACGTCTGAATTATTTCACACTAATACAAAAGAAGAAAAAAAACTAAAAAAGGTAAAAACTCCAAAAAAAATTAAAAAGAAAAAAAAACTAAAAAAGCTAAAAAACTAAAAAAAAACTAAAAAAAGGTAAAAAACTAAAAACTAAAAAAAACTGAAAAAACTAAAAAAAGGCAAAAACTAAAAAAAAACTAAAAACTAATAAAAAAAACTAAAAAAGCTAAAAAACTAAAAAAACTAAAAAAACCAAAAAAAGGTAAAAAACAAAAAAAAACTAAAAACTAAAAAAGAAAAAACTAAAAAAAAGGAAAAAACTGAAAAATAAGAGAAAAGGAAAACTAAAAAAATATTAATAAATATAAAAAATATAAATATAAATATAATATAAATTAGCAATCAACAAAGCACCGAGACACAAATGACGACCGGGACACAGGGAGTATAAATGACGACCAGGACATAAGTAAAAAAAAACTAAAAAAACTAAAAAAATGGTAAAAACTACAAAAAAACTAAAAACTAATATAAAAACTAAAAAATCTAAAAATCTAAATAAACTAAAAAAGAAAAAAAAGAAAAAAGGAAAAAAATAACGGAGAAAAACAAAACTAAAAAACGAATGTATATACAGACCGGGACACCGGGATACAAATGACGACCGGGACACAGGGAATATAAATGACGACCGGGACACAGGGACACAACTACAATGGGGACGCCGGGGGGCACAGGGGGATATAAATGACGACCGGGACACCGGGACACAAGGAATATAAATGACGCCCGGGACACTCAAAGAGAAATCACAGACTGGAACACCGGGACACAAATGACGACCGGGACACAGGGAATATAAATGACGACCGGGACACAGGGACATAACTACAAAGGGGACGCCGGGGTGCACAGGGAGATATATAAATGACGATGGTGACTCAGGGAATGGTCGATTAGCAATCACCATCAACAAAGCTCAAGGGCAATCATTAGAATCATGAGGTATAGATCTGAATACGGATTGTTTTCCCATGGACCATTATAAGTTGCATGTTCAAGAGTCGGTAAACCTGACAATCTATTTATATGCACAGACAATGGGACAGCAAAGAATGTTGTATATTCGCAAGTTTTACGTAGTTAAAAACATATATATATATATATATATATATATATCTATATCTATATATATCTATATTCACAGGTGGGACATAGGGACACAACTACAATGGCGCGTAACTAATATGGCGCGTAACGACTTACGCGCGCGGGGGGGCTTGGGGGGGGGGCGCGAAGCGCCCCCACCAACTAGGTGTTGGGGTGGCGCGAAGCGCCACCCCAACAGCTAGTATATATATATATATTCACAGGTGGGACCTAGGGACACAACTACAATGGCGCGTAACTAATATGGCGCGTAACGACTTACGCGCGCGGGGGGCTTGGGGGGGGCGCGAAGCGCCCCCACCAACTAGGTTTTGGGGTTGCTCGAAGCGCCACCCCAACAGCTAGTAATTTATAAAAGGCACATAAATATGAATAATGGCTCTTATATGAGCTATTAAACATCTCTCTACGATACCGCAGCCCACTACTCCAACCACTTCAAAATGGCACCTAAATTGCCATTTGTAGTGCCATATTACACTTGCAGACGGTGGATTATAAGAAAAACACGTAAATATGAGCAATGGCTTTTAAATGAGCCATTAAACATCTCACTATGATATTCTGGTAACCCGCCGCACCTGGTAAGAAAAAAAGCAAAAAAAGGAGACACATCAGCGCTACCCGTGCAAAAAAGTGATTTAAAAAAATAAAAAACTGAGGTAAAAAATTAATTTCTTATCAACCGAAATTTTAGTGCATTATAGCAGGCCAATAAATTGTCACTATTATTGCCAAACTGAAAGGTCAATGATACATGAAATCCATTGTGTTCCAGCATTTTAGAGTCAAATTTTTCTTAATAAAAATCCAAGACTTTACGCATAGGATAAATTTTCTTAAGAAACAAATTAACCCCGTCATAATCTTAAAAATTTATTTTTCAGTAAAATTTCTTGTCACCAAGATTTTTATTGTACGACATAATTGACCCTAAAACTTTTAATCTTCCTCGATGTCTACTATTAAAAGTGGTTATTCTCTATTTTTGTCGAACCTAAGAGTTTATGAATAAAAACCAAATTTCAGAGATAAACAATCGAATGGAAATATAACAAAACGTACACTATTGAAGCATAAGTAAGTACTTCAGGACCCATTGCTGCTTGGGTATATTTTTGTACCTCTACCTGTTACTCATTACTTAGTTGAGTGTATTTATTAGGCCATTATACATTTAAACCAATAATGACATCCCTGCTCATGGTATATGATGTTTTTTTTACTCTAATTATAAATGCTAGAATATAAATGAGACATGTCGGGCATTTTATTCAAGTTTTTGCTTAAAATATTAATGGCATCAAAGCAAGTCAGGTTGGAATATAATTCGCTGCCTCAGATTGACCGACTCCAATAAGAAACGAAATAAAAAAAACGATTACCTGCTGAGAATCATGACTCCAGCATCCAAATTTCATAAAACATGTTTGTGTGTCAAATGGAAAAAATGTCACATCTATTGGACAATAAGTCTTCAGTATTGCTGGTGGATTCCAAACCACCATTCCGTCGTTCGTAATCAAAGCCTTTGTCATCGTTGTGATGATATAGTCTCCATCCGCACTAGAATTCAATAAACTCTATTTCACGGGACTGATTTGGAGGCAATTTTAGGGGAGGTAGACTCTAAAGACAATGAAAGATTGGTAAACGAAACAAAAATGCCTATTGTTTGAAAATAAAAAACCAAGGGTGGTATACGAGCAGGGTTCAATCTACTAGGAAAGTAGATAATTCACCTAGCCCCCACAAGATCCTGAGGTCTATGAAAGCTCGCGTTGAAAGGAATGCAGCCGGTATCTCCAAACTTATATTTAACAAAAACCCCAATCCTTTTTTAATGGAAGACAAAACTGACGTTAAATCTGAAACAGAAATTATCCTAATATAAGCGGCATATCGCCACCTCTACTTCCTAGCATCTATGCTAACGTTTCACTAGTGCTATTCCAGAAAGAGATCAGGGGAACAACCTTTGAGCTTCTGAATCCAATACTTACAAACAATCTATAAAACTGAAAACTAAAAGGGTCTGATGACTCACGGACTTCTCAAATTACTAATATAAGAGTCTTCCTTCACTTTCAAACCGTCCCAAACTTTTTATTCTTTTCTTTATCATTTTCTGATGCATCAAGACTTGGCAAATTTTCAAAATGTTCTGCCCATCTCTCTTTAAATCTTCCCAAACCAAGTGCAAATTATGTTCCGGTCATTGAAAAGCATGGGGGATGTCAGCACTATACCTCTTTGACTCGGTTATTTATTGTAATTTCTGTTCGTTTTGAGTTTCGTTTAATTATTGATGGTGACTCATGGTAGTTATAAGCTTGAAAAATCATGTGACTTTATTTTTGCTCCTCTTTGATTTAATGTAGCTCTTTACTTTTCATTAAAAAACTTCTTTTGTGGAAAAAGTTTTCAAAATTAATATGAATAAAGGATTTGACCCAAACATTATAACATTTAAATATTCTATTGGTGTGTTAAAAAATTAAGTTTGAATAGTCAATCTTGACTTGTCCCAATAAAAACGAGAGTGGGGCCATAACTAGTGACAAGGAAAGATTCAATGTTTGATAACGTGCGCCAAAGTTTTTTTAAAACTTTTTCAATAAAACTTAATAGTATTTAAAGTTTAAAAAGTTACTTTCTGCTCCTTTTTAATTAGTATAATCCTTACAGAGAAAAGAAAGCATTTTCAATAGGTATCTTTGGTACCTAAATAGTATCCTTGGGCCCTTCTCTATAAGAAATATTTATCCCTCTAAACATGGAACAAGTTGTCTCTCGATTTCAGAATATTCAGGGACAAACTGATGTTAGTTACAAGTGATTAAATACTGATCATTCTTCATTAAAATTCGAGTATGATGTTCTATGTAGGAATACGATGTTCTATGTAGGAATACAACGAGCAAGTATATGAATTTCACAATTAGTTCTATTCTCCATCAAGTACTTATAGCAAGGACTTTTGGAATTGTTAATTACATAGTCGAGGCTAAAAACGTAATATCCACAGTGGGCTTGGAATTCCACCTCAAAATAGCTAGTAATTAGATATTGGTGGCTAGCATGAGCGTCTTAAAGCAAAGCACAGTCTGCGGCTTGCATTTTTAAAAATACCTGCCAATTTTGACCTCACCAAAGTTTGTATTCTAGGATATTTCACCTATACACAAGGCAAATATTAAAATGGTAACAAATAAAACTTTGGAAATCTGATTGTCCTTAGATATAAAGCAAGAAATATTTATCTTATTAATTGTGTTTGATTTTCTAAGTTTTATTTAAGGACTCACGAAGTCATTACTTAAAAATTTAATGCTATAATTACAGCAAAAGTTTTCTAGAACAAAACGAAGCATGTGGCCTGCATATTATAAAATGCATTTGAATTTGCGCCAGAGTTTAAATCGAAAGGTTTTACACCTTGTTGATAGCAAATCAGTAGTGACCACATAAGGATTTTGACAAGGCCTATAGCATATGTGCTATTACAGCTACTAGCCCCTCAAGACATTATTACGTGCACCTGAGTGATATGCAATACTATAATACACTTGTTTGTTGTGTAGTGGTATAGAAAACCTGAGTTTTACATAATAGGGGCTTGTTTGTTTGCTTATGTCGCGTAAATTGCTAGATGTCAGGGCCTGTCAGTCAAGCTGGTAATCTCCGGGTGTAATCGAGGGCCCTGCACACGTGGGATGTTACGTACATGCACCTGTATGTTACGTAATTGGAGATTGTTTACGTATATTAAGGATGAAGCATTCTTGCATGACATGATAGAGGCCAGTGCCCGCCAGTCAAGTGGGGATCCCTGATTGTAACTGAGGATGGCACACGAATGGGCGGTACATAATGATAGTGCACACTTGGGTGTTGCGTAATGCTTTAAAAGACCACCCCCGACAATGACACTAGTCTCTTGTATGACAATTAAAAATAAAAATAAAACAAGTTTTTCTAACTCCAAATAAGGAGCAACATTAAAACTTAAAACGAACAGAAATTGTTCCATATATGAAAGGGGTTGTCCCCTCCTCTACGCCTGGCTGTTTGCGCTAAAGTTTAACTCTCTCACAACTCTACTTTTTAAGACAATATAAAGTTTAGCGTAAAGAGCGAGGCGTTGAGGAGGGGACAACTCCTTTGATATACAGAATAATTCCTGTTAGTTTAAGTTTTAATGTTACTCCTTACTTGAAGTTGAAAAAACTTGCTTTTTTATATACACAATTTATGGACGTTTTTGAATTAATGCATGTTTTGATTTCGGCTCATTGCACATGAATAATTAAAACAAAATTTGCATATTTTTTTCGGCTAAATGGCTTTCTCATAGTTTTGATCAGATAATTTTAATAAAATAAAGGGGTGAGGGAGGAGGCCTAGTTCCACTCCAATTTTTGGTTACTTAAAAAAGCAACTATAACTTTTTATTTTTTTACGAAAGTTTTTATTAGTAATAAATATAAGTAACTTAAGAATTAACTTACTTAACGAACTTCTATATTTGTATATTTTTTTACGTCTATGAGGGGTTCATTCCCTGGTCAATAACTGACTCTTTGCACCAAAGCTTGAATTTTTTCTCATTTCTTTAAGAATGACCCCTGAATCACAAAGGCCGTAGAATCAATAGTTGAAATTACTAAGAATACTTTAGCGTAAAGAGCAAGGTATTTTGGAGGAGACGAACCCCCTAATATACGTAATAATTTCTGTTCTTTTTAGGTTTTGATGCTGCTCCTTATTTCCACCTAAAAATTTTTTATTTAATTTTTTATTCTTTAGTTATATAATGCTAGAAAATCTTGCATCACGATAAATTCCTCCATGGAAAGATACTCCGATGTAACCCCCACCCCCGACAAACCTCCCGCTCTCAACACGGAAAAGTCAACCGGAAAACTAATGTACACTTCCCAATAACCCTTACTAAATGTAAACAATGGTCAAAGTTTGTAATTTGCAGCTCACTCCCCCGGGGACTGTCTTTGATTAAGTCGTTCCGAAAGACATAATTATTAGGTTTTTCGACTAAGCTGAAAAAAATGGCTGTAGCCTTTGGTAAAAAATCAGCGTGGGAGGGGGCCTAGGGAACATTCAAAATCTCAGGTCACTAAACAAAGGGCACTAGAACTTCTAATTTCCGTTAGAATGAGCCCTCTCGTGACATTATAGGACCACAAGGTCAATATGATCACCCCTGGAAAAAAAACAAATGAACACGAATCCATTATGTCTCTTCTGGCAAAAAATACAAATTCCACATCCACATTTTTGTTGATAGGAGGTTGAAAATTCTACAGTAGGGTTTTCTGATTGGTTGAATTTGATGGTGTGATTTTCGTTAAGATTCAATGAATTTTAAAGGGTGTTTTCCTCTATTGTCTAAAATAAGGCAAATTTTTTCAGGCTCTTAACTTTTGATGGGTAAAATTAAACTTGATGAAACTTATATATTTAAAATCAGCATACAAATGCAATTCTTTTGGTGTAGCTATTGGCACCAAAATGCCGTTTTTTAGAGTTTTGCTTACAATTGAGCCGGGTCGCCCCTTACTGTAGTTCGTTACCACAAACTATTTGAAATAAACATATTATCACCAGCCATTATTGACATTACTAGTAAGTCTACCAAAATTCTACCGACACTCTGCCTTAATTCTACCCGCAGCTCCTGATACTAGTCTCTAAATGAAGAAATAAACAAATTATTACCAGAAATTATTGGCATTACTTTCAGCTCTAGCGAAATTCTATTGCAATTCTATTTTAATTCCACAAAAATTCAACCGTAGTTCTACCCAAAGCCCTGGATAGTAGTCTCTTATGTGAAGACATAAACAAATTGCCACCAAAAATTACTTAGATTACTTGTAAATCTACCAAAGTTCTATCGTAATTCCAAAAAAGTTATACCTTAATTCTACCCAAGGCAACTGATTCTACCCTTTCATATGAAGAAATAAAATAATTATCACCATAAATTATTGACATTGCTCGTAATTTTACCAAAATTCTACTGTAGCTCTAACCAAGGCGCCTGATACTTGTCTCTTATATAAATACATAAAGAAATCATAACCAGAAATTACTGACATTCTTCGTAATTTTACCGAAATTCTACCGTAATTATAACCAAAGCCAATGACGCTAGTGTCTTAAATGAAGACATAAATAAATTTACACCAGCAATTATTGACAAGACCCGTAATTACATCAAAAGTCTACCATAAGTTTACTGTAATTCAATCGTAATATTACCCAATGCCCCTGGTACTAGTCTCTTATAGAAGACATAAACAAATTGTCACCAGAAATTATTGACATTTTTAATTCTACCAAAATTCTACCGTAAATCTACCCAAAGCGAGCGCTACTAGTCTCTTATATGGAGACATAAACAAATTATCACAAAAAATTATTGACATTACACGTAATTGCACTAAATTTTTACCGAAATATCACCGTAGTTCTATTGCAATTCTACCGAATCTTCCGTATTCTAGTCTCTTATATTAAGACCTAAACAAATTGTCACCAGAAATTATTGATATTAATTATAATTCTACCATTATTCTACCGTATATATCCCCAAAGCAACTGCTACTAGTCTCTTAAATGAAGGCACAAACAAATTATCACCACAAATTGTTGTCATTACTCGTAATTTTACCAAAATTTGACAAAAATTCATACCATAATTCCACATAATGCCACAATATAATGTTATACAATCTGTGATAATACTTTGACTTAGAATGTATCTTTACTTAGATATCCCTATTGCGCTGCCTGTAATTTTTGTTTCAACTTTATGTGGCCCGCTGATATCAATACTATTTATTATTATAAATCAGTGAACCCACAACCAACTCAATTTAATAAAGAATTGTAATTAATATTTCAATAAATCACTTACAACAACTCAAATCTTAGAGAGTAAAAATCTATTCAAAACTACGTCCAAATGAATAGGACGGTATCCGGGGCTATTAGAATAAAGCTTGGTTCAATTATTAGGTTGAAAATCCTGTGCTGGGCATTGGGGTTTTTGGGAGAGGATGGGGGGGTATGTTATGCAGCATTGCTAATGAATCTGGCTGAAAAAAATACCGAGTGTATACCAGAGGGGTCCTTTGGGGGGGGGGGGGGGGGGCAAATGCCCACACTAGATTTTCCAGGGGGCCCAAGCTTCCACCAAAAAGTGTCCTTTGCCGGCCATAATAATAAAACTATTTGCTATTAACCATTGTAAACTTTGAAAGCAGGTTAGATACATAATCTAATTCTCAAGTTCTGTCAAATGCCCTTTTCCTAGATGATTATATTAGTATTATAAATTCTGAATATTTCCAGTAATTCCTCTAAGCTGAATCTTGATGGAATCGTTCCTTGTTATCTTCCAATTGCACTACATAGAAGCAATTACGCGAGCGACGAAATCGCTGTCTCAGCAACTCCATGCTGTCACTGTCGACTTGGTTATTTCTCGATCGCGCACCCTGATTCAGGCCACAAGAAGCAAACTCACCGACCTGCGTTCAGATGCTTCATTTGTATCGCTTTTCATGAAGGCTAAAGAGTTTGCAACAGAACTCAAAATTGAAGTACCTGCTGTGAATGGACCCGCGACTAGACCCTCCTCTGTTGGTCAGAAAGGACGACCTTGAAGAATTCAAAAGATCACCAAGCATCGGAAACAATTTGTGACAACTTTGACGCTAGGAAAGAATTTCATCGAATCTGGAAATTGCACTACTACTTTGGCGGAAGAAATGAAGCAAGAATACTTCAAAACTTTTGACCATCTACTAGCCGGATTTGACAGAAGGTTCACAGATAACTTGCCAGCGCTGAGTACGCTCGAAGCCTTGGATCCAAGCTCAACCAAGTTTATGGACACAGAGCTGCTCAAGCCTTTCTCTTCTCTTAACGGCGATCTGGATATCGACAGCATTCTTCTCGAATCTCAAGCTTGTATTGCCAAGCGTTTCTTGCTCAATGAGGAGAAGAAGCCGGAAAACTTCCTAGACATTGTGGACCATCTTCAGGCATTACCAGTGGCTTGCTCAGAAGTAATTAAAGTACTTCGTATTGCTGCCACACTTCCTGAGACAACAACGAGCTATGAGCGTTTGTTTTCTAGCCTAGAAATAGTGAAAAACTACCTGCGGTCTACAACAGAAGATGATCGTCTCAGTCACCTACTTTTGATATTTGCAGAGAAGGATTTAGTAAAAAATTTGGACTACAGCCAGCTTGTTGACGATTTTGCAAAGATGAAAGCTCGGCGGTTCCCCTTGTTACCTTGAATGTTGTTATATTTTTTTTCTTGGTATGTTTTTCCTTTTTTTAAATATATTTGATCTGGAAGATTTCTGCTGAAGGGACGCTGAGATTTTGGTTACAACCCTCAGCATAACAATGAAGGTTACTTTCACCGACGTATTGTTTACTTAAATAAGAAAGTTTCTCGCTGAGGAATGCCAGCCTGTAGTCAGGTTGAATTTTCCACTTTCAGTTTAATCACTTAACCTCGTTGATTGTATTCTTTGCTGTTATAATTAATCTTAGAGGTCAGTGTGGCTGAGTTCCACATTTGGTTACAGTACATTTCCAAGCAACACACGGGTGCTGAAAATGCATTTTTACTTAGAATATTCTATCAATGTGCTGCCAAAACCCGGATTTTTCTTACGCGACACAAAGTGAATCAGGGGGGGGGGGCAGATGGAGTTCAAGCCCACCCCAAGATTTGGCCCAAATGGCGCCTCTGGTGTATACGACATTCGCCTTCACCCACCCGAAAGCTTATTTACGCTATACTACTGTCGTCTGCAGCCGCTCATTGCTGACAATTTTAGTAAAAAGCCAAGGACCAGCACTTTATGATGAGCACCAGCAGCATATTTATGATTGTTTAATGTGTGTTTATTGTTTATAATGTATGGGGTAATATTTCTAAATTCACCTAGACACGTGTTTGTTAAATAGTAACTTTTCTTCCCTACCACTTGAAAAGCACCTACCTCAATAGCACTCCCTCTTCCTCCCCCCAATAAAAATGCTGTATATACCTCTGAACCCTTTTATTGCGTCCACTTCTACCCCGAACGTTCCAATCAAACAGTTCGTGGTAACGAACTGTAGTAAGGAGCGACCCGGCTCAATAGTAACCCAAAATCTAAAAAACGGAATTTTTATAACAATAGCTACATCAAAAGAATCGCATTTTAATGCTGATTTTCAATATATAAGTTTCATTAAGTTTAGACTTATCTATCAAAAGTTAAGAGCCTGAGAAAATTTGCCTTACTTTAGAAAATAGGGGGAAACACCCCTTAGAAGAATCTTAACGAAAAACACACCAGCAGGTTCAGCGTATCAGAGAACTCTACTGCAGAAGTTTCAAGCTCCTATCAAAAGCTTTCAAGCTCCTATACAAAAATGTGGAATTTTGCATATTTTGCCACAAGACAGATCACGGGTGCGTGTTTATTTGTTTTGTTTTTCTGTTGTTTTTTTCCCTGGGGTAATCGTATCGACCCAGTTGTCCTAGAATGTCGTGAGAGGGCTCATTCTAACGGAATATAAAAGTCCTAGTGCCCTTTTTAAGTGACCAAAAAAATTGGAGGGCACCTAGGCCCCCTCCTACACTCATCTTTTTCCTAAAGTCACCGGATCAAAATTCCGATATAGCCATTTGTTCAACATAGTCGAAAAACCCAATAGCTATTTCTTTGGGGACGACTTACTCCCCCACAGTCCCCGTGGGAGGGGCTACAAAGTTACAAACTTTGACCAGTGTATCCATATAGTAATGGTTATTAGGAAGTGTACATACGCTTTCAGGGGGATTTTTTGGTTGGGGGAGGGGTGGAGGGGATGGGATTACACGGGGGGAACTTTCCATGGAGAAATTTGTCAAGAGGGAAAAAAATTTCTATGAAAGGGGAGAAGGATTTTTTAGTATTTTTTTTTTAAGGACAATGAAAAAATGAATATGAAAAAGTTTTTTCCACTGAAAGTAAGGAGCAGCATTAAACCTCAAAATGAACAGAAATTATTGTGCATATGAGGAGTTCATCTCCTACGAATACCTCGCTCTTACGTTAAAGTAATTTTATTAATTTCAACTATTTATTCTACGGCCTTTGTGATTCAGAGGTCATTCTTAAGGAATTGGGACAAAATTTAAGCTTTAATGTAAAGAGCGAGGTATTGACGAGGGGATGAAAACCCTCATATACGTAATAAAAACATACGAATATAGAAGTTCGTTACGTAAGTTAGTTCGTAAGTTACGTATATTTTTACTAATAAAGACGTTCGTAATAAATTAAAAGTTCTAGTTGCCTTTTGAAATAACCAAAAAATGGAGGGTAACTAGGCCTACTCTCCGCTCCTTTTTCCCCAAAATCGTCCGATCAAAACTATGAGGAAGCCATTTAGCCAAAAAAATAAACTAACGTGCTAATTACGTTTTAATTATTCATGTGCGGAGAGCCAAAATCAAAACATGCATTAATTCAAAAACGTTCAGAAATTAGATAAAAACACAAGCTTTTTTAACTGAAAGTAAGGAACGATATTAAAACTTAAAACGAACAGAAATTACTCCGTATATGAAAGGGACTGTTCCCTCCTCAACACCCCGCTCTTTACGCTGAAATTTTTTACTTTTTTAAAAAGTAGAGTCGAGAGAAAGTTTTAAAATCGCTCCTTACTTTCAGTTAAAAAAGCTTGTTTTTTTATTTAACTTCTGATAAAGACAATCCGGGCAAGCCTAATTCTGCCATGGTCACTGCGGCCCAACTAATCTTACCATGAACGCTCCCCTTTTGGCTACTACTGAAATATTTTCAACTCTTGATTATCATGGTAAGTAATACCAATAAAGTTTTCAAATATTTCTGCTTTTAATTAGGAAGTATTAAGAGTATTTAAAAATTAAGAGTTAAATATTTTGTTGGGGTTGGGGTCTGACCTATTAGCTCCCCTCTAAATAGGCCCCTTGGTGTTAGTATGATACAAAATCTAAGACAATGAACAAACAGAAATAAATAGAAGAAAAAAACAAAAGTTCTACGATGAAAAATAGAAAGTAAACGTGAAGCTTAATTTGAGGTAAAATTAGTTTATAAGAAATTAAATCTAAAACTAACATAAATTACTATAAATGAAGAACTGTAGCTTAATCAAAGCAAATTGCAAGGAATAATGGAGCCCGAATTGAAAGAAGCAGAAATGAAAACATTAAAAAAGAAGTGCTCGTTTAAAAAAAAATGTTTTAAAATAAATAGAAAACCAAGTTAGTCACCGATTACGAATGACCAACAAGAGCTTTGAGGAAAAATGGAGTAGGAAAAATGGAGTTGCTTACAAGTAGCAATTAATGCTTGTTTTCGATTTGGAATTTATTCTTTGATTATTTTTTTTTTTTTTATTGAGACTATTTGTGTTTCAACCCAAATTTTGTAAATCAACATTATAATCTGAAGGCACATCAATAAACAAAACTTCAATCTTGAACTATGGCCACAGCAAAGTATAAACCCAATTTTTGAGGATGGAAAGCCTGACTGCAAGTATGGCCTTCCCAGCCTAAAAAGCAGGGATTTACATGAAAAGAACTTTTAAAGTCGTAGAATTGGCTGATTATGGACATGTTTATATCTTTTTTCTTAAATTTTGAAGTAATTGTAAAAACTTCCTGATCTGCAATTTCATTTCTTAAGTATTAGAATAGATTAGAAAATTTATCACAAGATTATAGCAGCCATGGGAGCTGAATCCTAGGTAACCGTGGCTATCAGTAAAAATTAATCTAGGATTCTATTGCCAGGAGACAAAAAAGGTTAATCACATAATCTCTTTTTGATAGTTGCTATAACAAGGAGCAAATCTGTTTGTTTTTAATTAAGCTTCTAGGGGTTACTACTGCTAATCCGCATTTGTATGCTGCGCTATATATCACACTATCATTTTTTCCTAGTCAACATACCTACGTGTATTTATTTTGAAGCAATGTGTATCACATGTATTAGTAAAAAAGAAGTATCAAGTCTATTTCCTATGAAAGAGTAGATATAGTAGAAAATTGAGTGAGGCCACGTTCAACTGGAAATTCGAACTTTTGATATTATCTCAAAGTGAAAACGGGCTGGAGGATAACCAGTCTTCTTCCTATGCCCTTCTTGAATTCATGTGCATCCTAACCCCAAATGGCAGTGAGTCAAAATGTCTGGATAGCTATTTAAAAAAATAAAAATCCGAATTGTCAAATAATATATCTCTAGGGATGACAAAATCCACGCTTCCCTTAGCACAAGGTCACTAAATTACGCAAATTGACTTTTTGAAGTCCCACTGATAGGTTCTTTAGAACAATTACATAAAAAAAACTAGTTTTTCTAACTGAAAGTAAGGAGCGACATTAAAACTTAAAACGAACAGAAATTACTCCGTATATGAAATGGGTTTTCCCCTCCGCAATCCCTCGCTCTTTATGCTAAAGCTTTTAATTGTTTTAAAAAGCAGAATTGTGGTAAAGAGTCAAACTTTAGCGTAAAGAGCGAAGGATTGCGGAGGGGACAACCCATTTCATATACGAAGTAATTTCTGTTCGTTTTAAGTTTTAATGCCGCTCCTTACTTTCAGTTAGAAAAACTAGTTTTTTTTATGTAATTTCTGAACGTTTTTGAATTAATGCATGTTTGATTTTGGCTCTCCATACATAAATTATTAAAATGAAATTTACATTTTAATTCCTTTTTTGCTAAATGGCTTTCTCTTAGTTCTGATCAGACGATTTTGAGAAATAAGGGATGGGGAAGGAGGCCTAGTTGCCATGCAATTTTTCGGTTACACAAAAAGGCAACTATAAATTTTAATTTTTAACGGATTTTTTTATTAGTAAAAAATATACGTAACTTAAGAATTAACTTACGTAACAAACTTTTATATTCTTAAATTTTTATTATGTATATGAGGGGGTTTGTACCCTCGTTAATACCTCGCTCTTTACACTAAATCGTAAGTTTTGTGCCGATTCTTTAAGAATGACCCCTGAAATGACGGCCTGAAAGGCCGTAGAATAAATAGTTGAAATTACTAAAAATACTATAGCATAAAGAGCGAGGTATTTATCTCCTCCTAAATACCTCACTCTTTATGCTAAAGTATTTTTAGAACCCCTCATATGCGTAATAATCTCTGTTCGTTTTAAGTTTCAATGCTACTCCTTACTTTCAATTGGAAAAACTTTTCCATGTTTATTTTTTTATTGTTTTTTTTATAGTAATTTTAGAAAATCCTGCGCCCTTTTCATTGAATTTTTGTTCCCCCATGACATATTTCTCCAAGGAAAGATCCTCCCACATAGCCCCCTCCCCTCAACCCCACCCCCAAAACCAAAAAGAAATCCCCTGAAAACGACTGTACACTTCCCAATAACCCTTATTATATGTAAACACTGGTCGAAGTTTGTAACTTGCAGCCCCTCCCCCAGGGACTGTGGGGGAGTAAGTCATTCCCAAAGACATAGTTATTATGGTTTTTGACTATGTGGAGCAAAATGGCTATCTCAAAATTTTGATCTGTTGACTTTGGAGAAAAAATGAGCGTGGGAGGGGGCCTAGGTGCCCTCCAATTTTTTGGTCACTTAAAAAGGGCACTAGAACTTTTCATTTCCGTTAGAATGAGCCCTTTTGCAACATTCTAAGATTACTTGGTCGATACGATGACCCCTGGGAAAAAAAACAAAAAAAAAAAACAAATAAACACGCACCCGTGATTTGTCTTCTGGCAAAAAATACGAAATTCCACATTTTTGTAGATAGGAGCTTGAAAATTTTGTTATAGGGTTCTCTGATACGCTGAATGCGATGATGTTATTTTCGTTAAGATTCTGTGACCTTTAGCGGGTATTTTCCCCTATTTTCTTTAATAAGACAAATTTTCTCAGGCTCTTAACTTTTGATGACAAAGACCGAATTTGATGAAACTTATATATTTAAAATCAGCATGAAAATCCGATTCTTTTGATGTATATTTTAGCATCAAAATTCCGTTATTTAGAGTTTCGTTTACTATTGAGCCGGGTCGCTCCTTACTACAGTTCGTTACCACGAACTGTTTGAAAAAGATGAAGATGTTTGATCTCTTTTGTCTAGTCAGGTTGAAGATGATAGGATGGATGTATGGATTGTAAACTATCCATCAACAAGTGAAAATGACATAATTTTTATACAATCCTGAAAAAGGCTCATGCCAACTTTTCCTCTCGCTCAGACTATTTGTCTTGGCTTTACATCCAATTATCCACGGCTTGAAACTGAAAAAGGGCTAAGAAACTATTGTCTTATCGGCTTAGAACTTGTATTCGTGAGTCTTTTTGCCACGAAAACTCCAGTGCTTAAATATAATCGAAAATAAATACACATTAATTAGCCCAAACAGGGTTAATTTTTTTCCTTTTTGAACGCCCGAAAACTCACATCCGCAAGTTCAAGTGCCAAGAGAACCCAAATACACAAAAAATAAGCTAGAGCTATGTCACCCCCCCCCCTTCCGAAAAGTGGACCAAGAGGTTTTTTATGGGCTTTAACTTATGTATGTGAATGCTGGAGCCGTAACGGCACAAATTAACACAAACGGAAAAAATTAACGTTTGTCCATCCCAAAATGGGTCCAAAAGTGACTAAACATTTTTACCGGTTAGCTTGAAATTTTTGTCTATTAGTTTATGTCCAATTAAAGTAGAAAAAAACACAGGAAGCTCAAAGAAAGGAAAGTTAGCAAGAATAATTTCAGGCGGTTCTTTCTTACCTGGACTCCTAAACTCCGCCTCAGCTCACACACCGCATGCTCTGGCATAAGCATAAGTTATACTTATGCTTATGCCAGTTTTTAACAGCTTTTAAAGATATAGTCATATTTGATTATCCAACCTGAGGTTCAAACCACATATGTTAGACACTTGCCGATTAAAGACTCAAACTGAAAAATATCAGAAACTACCACAAAGAAATGTGGTTCTGCCATTCTCCTCAAACATTGCCATTCTGGTTCTGCCCCTCAATAGGTTAGCGTATCTATGAAAAACAAATTAATTTTGGACAGTTTTTTTTTCAGAGCACTATAAAAGGAAAAAGTTAAAATCGTCCTCAGCGTTCCAGAGAAATACTTTCTTGTCGATATCAGTATGCTTGTAAAAACCAAATTAGTTTTACAAAAAAGAATTCGTTGAAAAAACCCTCTAATTTTAGAAATAATAAGGTAATACTGGGTTCCAGCTCACACTCCTGTCTTTTGGGGCCTGGAGGGCAAAGGGCTGTTTGATACCATATTCATTGTTATTTCCATTTTTTTTCTTTTTAATTCTATAGTTTGTGCTTTTAACCTAAATTTACATGGCAGTTTCCTTTTCATACCTTTGACATTATTCTTATATCTGTTCGTTGTAAGTTTTAACTTCACATCTTACTTTTTAAGGATATAGTTTTATTTAACTAATTGCCATAAATGGCTTAAAAAGGGAAACAAAGGAAAGTCTGGAATTTCTAACACGGTCTTGCTTCTAAGGATCTGAAATACCGTTCCGATTTCATCAAAATCAATATTAAGCTTAAAATTAATTTTAGATGTAAATTTTTTTTTATTCTTTCTTAAAACCATCACAAAGTCAGGTTTTTTAATAATGAAAGCTCAGTTACAAGTAAACTTCAAGCAAAATCACTCATTGCTGCAATTATTTTAGCTTTAAAACCCCTTCCATACCTTCTTTTTATGCCCCTGGTATGGAGTCCCTGGGTATGGAGGTAGAAAAGACTTCAGTTTGGGTATTTTCTTTTATCGAAATGTCAAAAAAAATGCCGTTTCACTCTTTTTCAGTATGAATTTTTCAATTGAAGAGGTTGTTCAATTTTTGTGAAACGTGTAAAGACACCGATAGCCACTTTCATTTTCGCCTTAAAAAATGAAGACAAAACCAAAAAAAAGTGTGCAGATCCTCAACGGCAGTGTAAAACAAAATTACGAGCATAGAGGATGTCAAATAACCCAAATCCCTTTACATTTTTAAACTTAAAAGGAAAGAAAATAAAGCGTCTTAGCATGCCTTAGGTATTAGTCTCTCAAGTATGCTAAATTTTAGAAGTATTTAAAACTTTTAAGCAAGAAATAGTTATCAAACAGTTTGTGGTAACGAACTGTAAGTAAGGAGTTACCCGGCTCAATAGTTATCGAAACTCTAAAAAACGTAATTTTGATACCAATAGACATATCAAAAGAATTTTATTTTTATGCTGATTTTAAATATATAAGTTTCATCCAGTTTAGTCTTGCCCATAAAAAGTTACGAGCCTGAAAAATTTTGCCTTATTTTCGAAAAAAGGGTGAAACATCCCCTAGAAGTCATATAATCTTAATGAGATTCAGCGTATCAGAGAATCCTACTGTGGAGGTTTCAAACTCCTATCTGTAAAAATGTGGAATCTTGTATTTTTTGCCAGAAAAAAGATCCCGGATGCGGTTTTTTTTCTTTCTCCCAGGGGTGATCATATTGACCCCAGTAGTCCAAGAATGTCACAAGAGTGCCCTTTTAATGTGACCAAAAAATTTGAGGGTAACTAGGCCCCCTCCCACGCTCATTTTTCCCAAGGCCACCGGATCAAAATTTTGAGATAGCTATTCCTTCAGCATAGCCCAAAAATCTAATAACTATGTCTTTGAGGACGACTTCACCCCCCACAGTCCCCGAGGGAAAAGCTGCAATTTATGAACTTTGTCCATTGTTAACATGTAGTATTGGTTATTGGAAAGTATACAGCTGTTTTCAGGAGGGATTTTTCTGGGGAGAGGGGGTTATGTGGGAGGATCTTTCTATGGAGGAGCTTTCATGGAGGAACAGAAAATCCATGAAGGGGGCTCTGGATTTTCCAGCATTATTTAAAAAAAACATTGAAAAATTAAATTAAAGAAATAAGTTTTTTCAACTGAAAGTAAGGAGTAACATTAAAACTTCAAACGAACAGAAATTACTACGTATATGAGTAGGTTCGTCTCCTCCTCAATATCTTGATCTATACGCTAAAGTATATTTAGTAATTTCAAACGAGCTGTTTATTCTAATTAAATGGTCTTTGCGATTCAGGGGTCATTCTTAAACAATTGGAACAAAATTCAATAAAGAGACGGGTACTGACGAGGAAATGAGACGCCTCATGTGCGTAATAAAAAGATACGAATATAAAAGTTCGCTTTGTAAGCTAATTCGTAAGTTACGTTTATTTATTACAAGTAAAAACACTAATAAATAAAACTAAAAGTTCTCATGGCCTTTTTAAGTAACGAAAAAAATTGGAGGGCAACTAGGCCCCTCCCCCGCTCCTTTTTTCTGAAAATTGTCCGATGAATTTTTTTAAAGTAATTTATCAAAAAAAGGGAAAATTAATATGCAAATTTCGATTTAATTATTCATGTACGGTGAGCCATTATCTAACCCTGTGTTAATTCAAAAAAGTTCAGAAAGTAAATAAAAAAAACAGGTTTTTTAAACTTAAAGTAAGGAGCGACACTAAGACTTAAAACGAACAGAAATTATTCCGTATATGAATGAGGCTATCCCCTCCTCAACGCCCCGCTCTTTACGCTAAAGTTTGCTTCTTTCTCACAACTCTACTTTTCAAAACATTAAAAAAACTTTAACGTAAAGAGCGGGGCGTTGAGGAGGGCACAGTCCCTTTCATATACGGAATAATTTCTGTTCGTTTTGAGTTTTAGTGTCACTCCTTGCTTTCAGTTTAAAAAAAACTTGTTTTTTTTTATTTTTTATTTAATTGCAACAAACAATTAATTCGTGTAGTTTATTTGTGCCATTACCAACTACAACCACATCTACCCTCTAAAGGACCAAAAGTGCATAAAGTACATAATTTTGCACAATAAATAATTGAAATATTTTTTTCGAGATACATTTTTTTGTACTGCCCTCCTTGCATGAGGAGAATTCATGCAGGCATAGCCTTTCACCTCTGGGAATGTTTTTGAGCGCACCTCTGACCATTGCCCAATTATAAATCCATTAACGAAGCGATATCATGGCCAGTAGCTGTATTTTGCTTCATTAGTTTCCAGCTTCTCAGCAGTAACAAGCATATCGTTTCCGCTGTTAAATCAATAGCTTTTCCCTAGTAATGAAATAACTCCTTAGAATCCTAATGATCTTGCGACATGCAAAGAAACAGTCGATCCGTGACTTAAAAGGTTTGATGCATAAACATTCTACAACTTCGATCATGTTCAATTGGAATAGGATACATTTTTTTCTAGTTATTAAAAGTTGGGCCTTTAAATAAAGATAAATTAAGGGAGAAAAAATGGGTTTTAATTTCAACAAAATTCGGAATAAATAAAATATTTGGGGTATACATATTTTTTTTTTAACTTAAATTCTAGTTTTGTTTTAATTATTGTTCATTGCTTTGTTGAAATTGAAACCCGTTCTTTCTTCCTTAATTTTTTGTAAATGGAAAACCAATGTGGTCTAAGAAATTATTTAGATAAAGATAAAAAATAATCGTCTGCTATGTTTTCTGAAACAGTTTTCATAATTGGTGAAATGGTAGAGAATTGTCCAATTAATTCTTATACATATGTAAAGACTGGGTTCATAAGAAAGAAAATTTTGATGGAAACCTCTCTGCTAATAAAGGTTTCTATGAAACCTTTGTTCTGAAATATATTATTTGCGCAATCACAGGTCCTTGCTCTGGGATCATCACGTTTCATTTTACTTTCATTTTGTTTGTTTAAATTTTTGTTTGTTTAGTTTTTGAACTCTTTGATTAAAGCCTCCAAAGTTTTAGCCTGTTTCCAAATAGAGCAGGGCGGGGTTCAGGCACTAATGGCCCTTAGGTTCTCCCAATTTGCTTGATACACTTAAAAGGGCAAAATATGTCAGAATTTACGACCAAATGAGCCCACGACTTACTAAAATCATCCATTCTATATAATCATGCAAAGGGGACGACAGTAATAAATAGGGTAAGCATAACTTAGCATAAGCATATATAAGCATTAGCATATAGCATAAGCATAACTGTTACTAAGTCAACACTACTGCATGGACTATGACGCACTTATTATCAGCTAAAACTATTCAACTATTCAATATAAACTATTAATATAAAACTATTCAATATAAAAATGTGAAATTAACTTTGAAATTATCACTTACTTGTTATACAAAACAATATCAGGTAGCCAAATGTGTTCAGATGGTACGTATAACTGTGTCACTCCACCGTATTCTTCCGGATCCCATGTTAGTTTTTTATCATACCAAAGCTGAAAAAGAAAATACTTTAACCGTTTAATTCATTTATTATTTTTTTTTCAACATCGGTCATAAATCAATCATATAATTCATCGAAAGAAAAAATAAATCAGCTTCACTTCGTTTTGTTTTTTATTTCGAGCTTTTGATTAAAGCTATTCGATATACCTACTTGTATTAGAAATATCTCTAGGAAGTAATCACAAAAAAAACTTAGATTAATAATTATAAAGAGAAAATTCTTAAAGTGTGTTTTTTTTTCCAGAAAATTATAATGATGCTATGACCTGTAGAGGGTTTATAAGGCACTATTCTTACTCAACTTTGGGATATTAATTTAAGAAAGCAATTTTTTCAACTGAAAGTAAGGAGCAGCAGCCTTAAAACTCAAAGCGAACAGAAATTACTCCCTATACAGCTCTTCGCGCTAAAGTTTTTAGCCGAAAAAAGAATCGTATTCTAATTGAACAGTCCTTGTGTTTCAATAGTTGTTCTTAAGAAATTGCGAGAAATAGTCAGACTTTAGCGTAAAGAGCAAGGTATCGAGTTTGGGGTTTACCACTTGATATACGAAAAAAATTCTATTTCTTTTTAGTTTTGATGCTGCTCCTTATTTTCAGTTGGAAAAAATTGTTGTTTTTTTTGTTTAGTTTCTGATAGTTTTTTGAATAATGCCGGTATATCTTGCTCACTCTAAATGTAAAATTCTCTCCCCTCACGGTAAATCCTCTATGGAATGTTCTTCCCACTTTAAAATCTTCGCGCTAAAGTTTTTAGCCTAAGAAATCTTCGTATTCTAATTCAACAGCCCTTCCGTTTCAAGAGTCGTTATTAAAAAATTGCGAGAAATAGTCAGACTTTAGCGTAAACAGCAAGGTATTGAGTTTGGGGGAACCACTTGATATACAATATAATTTCTGTTAGTTGTGATTTTTGATCCTGCTCCTTATTTTCAGGAGGAAAAAATTGTTCTTTTTTTGTTTAATTTCTGATAGTTTTTCAAATAATACCGGTATATCTTGCTCAACCTCCATGTAAAATTTCCTCTCCTCACGGTAAATTCTTTCTGGAACGTTCCTCCCACTTAAATGCCCCCCCCCTCGTAAAATTCCCTCATGAAATTCTACCCCTGCTGAAAATTTTCCCCTCCACCACTTTAAAATTCAGCATGAAAAAATTGTGTGCAGCTGGAATTGTCACGTTACATCTTCCTATCATGAAATAGTTGAGTTTCTTATTTCCCAAAAAAGAATCCAGTTATTAGGCCTATGTGAAACATAACTTGGTAAGGATAGCCCACTCTCGTCTTACGATTTTCCGGGTTATCATCTTCGTCGTTCAGTATTGGGTAGAGGAGGCCTGGCTTTTTTAGTTGGAAAATCACATAAGTATAAAATTCGTGATGATATTGACATTTGGATTGAAGATAAGACTGAAAGCTTATCGTTAGAAATGAATGTTATTCCTAGAAAAATTTTATTTATTCTGATTTATAAGCCGTCGAGTGTATCTTTTAAAGATTTTAAGCATGGTTTTGAATCTTTAATAAACATGTTTGTATGGGGAGATTTTAACTATGATTTGAAGAATTTAATAGGTGTTAATTTAGACTTTTAAATCTTATGCTGTCTTATAATCTGTATTCTGCAGCGACGATTCCAACAAGACTTACTACGCACAGCGCAACGCTTATTGATAATGTATTCATCACTGGGGAAAGAATACGAACAACACTTACGGATATAATACTAACCCCTGTATCGGATCATCTCCCAATATTAGCATGTTTGAAAGTGACTACTAAACAGAGATTTAAAGGTCAGTAAATGAGCTTTAGAGATTTGAAAGCAAAGAATTCGAAAAAGTTTGCTGAGGAAATGAAAGTTATATCATGGGAAACTGTGCTTGAGGAAAAAGACCCATCTAAAGCTTTCCAAAAGTTTTACGTCACTTTGAACCAAATTTATGACAGGACATGCCATGTGAACACTGTCAAACTGAAAAACAATTCTCCTAGGAAACCATGGCTTGATGAGGAACTTTTATATATGATACAGCATAGAAATTATCTGTTTCAGTATTATTCAGGTCAGCCAAATTATTATAATCTTGCTCAGTTTATAGAATATAGAAATAAAACAAACACTCTAAGGAGGAGGAAAATGAAAAATTATTATACAGCTTATTTTAAGGAAAATAAAAATGATCTGAAGAGGACATGGAAAGCTATAAATGAAGTCATAAAAGGAGCGAAGAAAAAACAAATGATAGCTATTCAAACGAATGATGGGATTGCTGAGAACCCAGTTGAAGTAGCTGAACTATTCGCCGACGATTTTTGGAATATCGAAAAAATGATCCAAAGCAAAACTCCTAACCACCAGCCATCAACATTGGAGTTTGAAGACAATCGAGGTAATGGGCACCAAATGAATATTGAACCGTTTACTACAGATGAGGTAAAAAAAAAAATGTAGCAACAGTTAAGTCAAACAGCGCAGGAATAGATGGACTAAATCTACAGGCTTTGGAATCCATACTACCCACAGTAGTGCCTATATTAGTCTATCTGATAAATCTATCTTTTAAAGAAGGACGATCTCAAGATCCATTGAAGCTAGCAAAAGTTGTCCCACTGGCAAAAGCAGGATCGCTTACCGACATCTCAAACTGGAGACCCATATCGATTTTGCCACTTTTGTCAAAAATCTATGAAAAAGCAACGAATAAAAGACTTTATGAGTATTTAAGGAAATATGGATTTTTATCAGAGACACAATTTGGTTTCAGGACAGCTCATTCAACTTTGCATGCTCTGGAGGACCTGACGGATACTGTAAAGAGTAAAAATATGGGAAATCTGTAATAGGGAAAAAATCGAAATTAAGAGGTCGTTGCATTATTTGGCCGTTTCCTTTGGAATCAATGGCGGTGAATTCGAAAATGAAGTTAAAAACTTGATTTTACGTGGTCAAGTACCTCATCTTACGTAAATCCGCTGTTGAAGTTGACCTACGTGAACTAGTTATTTTAATCATTTGTCGGCTGATCCACCATTTCCTATCAAGCTAGGAATGGTGCCTTAGAATATGAGTCTCGAACAGTCTAATTTCAAGCCAGCATTCCAGACTCCCCCTCCAGTTTGCGGTTTCCATTCCTTAGTGTAATTCTTTAGGTGATGATCCATCTACCATAGTATTTGCTAGATGATTGGCGTGTTCAAGGCTATATACAAGGTTTGTGCCGTTTTATTTACTTCCGCAAAGAAAAGACAAAATAATAAACTGGGATCCGCGAGCGTTGATTAGAAGTATTTAGTGAGATAGTGTTTAGGATTATGCTTCTGATTTTGGAAAAGAGCGGATATTCATTTCTGCTTTTCAACTTCATTTGCAAAATGCCATCTACTGTGTATCATTCAAGCTGAATTTATTCTTCTAGGTGGTGATGGGTTGAATTCCGACTGGATTGTGCCTGGATTTACTGAACGAAAAAGTTGTATGAAATAATCAGTCTCTTTTTCTTCTAGAACCATCAATGAAGAGAACACGGTCTGCCCGATATGTCAAAGCAACATCAAACCCGGTGAAAATACTGCCATATTATCCGAGAAAGGAGCCGATGTCATAAATAACGCAAGCAAAGAAAGAGGTAGTAGAATAGCTGTGACGACTGGAAATGAAGTCCACACCGCGTGTCGTCGTAACTTCTGTGACAGACGTCGGATCGACAGAGAAAAGAACGCTCAAAGGAAACTTGAGCAGAAAGAACCGGTTGCAGCCCCCCCCCGATCAGATCTTCAGCTCCACGCTTTGATTTTTCGAAGAACTGCCTGTTCTGTGGTCAAGCAGTGAAATTATGGGAGATCACAAGTCGTGAATTCGCTGAAGCTTATGCAGTATGAACTCATAGCTTCGACTACTCGATTAGTGAAATGTGTAAGAGCAGGAACGATCAGTGGGCCAGGACTCTTCATTGAACCATCAATGAAGAGAACACGGTCTGCCCGATATGTCAAAGCAACATCAAACCCGGTGAAAATACTGCCATATTATCCGAGAAAGGAGCCGATGCCATAAATAACGCAAGCAAAGAAAGAGGTAGTAGAATAGCTGTGATGACTGGAAATGAAGTCCACACCGCGTGTCGTCGTAACTTCTGTGACAGACGTCGGATCGACAGAGAAAAGAACGCTCAAAGGAAACTTGAGCAGAAAGAACCGGTTGCAGCCCCCCGCCGATCAGATCTTCGGCTCCACGCTTTGATTTTTCGAAGAACTGCCTGTTCTGTGGTCAAGCAGTGAAATTATGGGAGATCACAAGTCGTGAATTCGCTGAAGCTTATGCAGTATGAACTCATAGCTTCGACTACTCGATTAGTGAAATGTGTAAGAGCAGGAACGATTAGTGGGCCAGGACAGTGCTTGGTCGGATAAATTCAAAGACTTCTGACCATCATGCAGAGGATGCCGTTTATCATCGAATATGCTCAATGAACTTCAGGACAGGAAAAGAGATTCCACAAAAATTCTGTGGTCAAGAATAAGTGAGTAACGTTCCTCCACCAAAGAAACGGAAGGGAAGACCGTGCGATAGTGCAAGGAAAGCCACTCTTGAAGAAGCACTTCGTTGCTATGCCAAAAGTGAAGAACCTGTACCTCTGACGATCATTTTAAGAAAAATGGCTCATATTCTCTCTGAAACTGACTGTGATAGTTTGGCCTACAGCTTTCGTCAAGCCAAGATTTGCTAGTCAGTGAGTGTGGTGAACAAGTGGATTTGTCCGATTCAAATGGGAAAGAGACACTTGTACCATTTAGAGATACGGTTGACAGGATATTACGAGAATTTCACCAAGAAGAAGAAGCAGATAGTGAAAACGGAGAAAGGGATCAGCTCATCAAAGTCGTTGGAAAGATAATAAGGAGGGAAATCAAATCCATTACGACAGGGAAGGATCTTTACGAATTTCTTAACGAGATATTGTCAATAGAGAAGTGTTTGAACTTCGTATGACCATCTCTTTGTCTACTGCTTTCATCGATAGGGGTCGACACGCCTCGACTAATATCTTCTATTGGACAGGCTATAATGCAGGCATACAGACCACGCGGTTTAATGTCTCCTTTATAAATAGGACTGGCTTCGCAGCTGCATCACCATTTCTCGTCCCGATTTTTAATTGACACACTGCACAATCTTGGCTCCTGCTCTTCGTACTAAGAGGTAAAAAAAATTTGAGAGATATGAAGCAGTAAATCAAAAGTTGTTGGAAGGGTCCGAAGAGAAAGCACATTTTTTTCAGTATTTAGGAGACAACGTCGATCATGATATTGCTACTATCGACGGCCTGAATACCTTTCATGGAATGGGACTTATTGAAGTGTCTACACCTGAGTTGCCGGCAACGGAGCTTTCAGTGCCAAGAAAAGAAGTAAGTGGAGATTAGATAAAGTCAATCGGCACCGTACCGTTCTACACCTAGCGAAAACCCGCCAAGTCGCAACCAAGGACTTTTGTTTGCTTGACAAACAGTGGTGACACTCATGACAATGAATGGAAAGGTGAAACGCCCTGGCGCATCTCTGGCTTTTTCAAAGCTCATACATGAGCTGGTCGGCCTTTATAAGGTCAATACACCAAAAGCTACCTCATCCGGGAAAATCGAATATTCGTTTTTTGCCAATGATTAACCACAACCCAAGCGATATCTCCTGTGTTTATTCTACACTTATGCATGCTAACGATCGCGCTAGTCGAGCTGGAAAAACTCTAGTCATTACCTTTGATCAGGTAATGACTACACTTCGCTTTACTGAAGGCGAAGTGTATCGTCGATGCAGAGCCTGCCACAAGTGCTTTGAGAAATGCTATTGTTGTCCTAGGTGGATTTCATACACGCTTGAGTGTATTTGCCGGAGGAATCCGGCAAATAATGACCTGCGTACTTTACCCCCCCCCCCCCGGTTCTGTAAAGCTGAAAATTGATACTGGGGTATGAAAAACTTGATTTCTGACGTCGAATTCAGATTCGTCATGCTTGATTTGGTAGAAAACGACCACTTAAACCCAAAAATACGTCCAATTAGAAATTTTGATTTACCCCCTTCAAGGTGGGGTTTCGGGTAGTTATGCAAGGGGGATTCGTTTTTTTTGTGTGTGATTAAGCTGATTTTTCTGAACGTTTTGGTGTAAAAAAATTCTGTTGCAATTTCCCCGAGGTCAAACCGTGTTTTTCTTCCACTATTAGGCTTATATAAAGACCTATGCAATCAAAAACTGCGCATTTTTACCACTTCCAAAAAAAAAGGTAAACTATAAATCTAGCAATATGTTTTGCTCACTGATGGATTTCTTCTCAATATGCTAGTGATTTTATTTTTGAACTGTGATGATTCTAGTAGTTCTTAAATCCAAATAAGAGGAACATTCTATCACTGTCTAAAATCAGTCATTTTCTTTTGATAATTTAATCGTTGGTGAATTCAGGTTTTTGGAGCCAAGAGAAATTAAATTTGTGTGGAATATTATTTAATCATTTAACTAGAAAACTGTAGCAGGAGTAATGAATAAATGCAAAATGACAAAAACGGATTGACGATCTTTAGAGTCAGAAAATTCAACCATAAGGCTTTTCAGATAATTTAAAAGGGTTTTCAGCAATTAAAAAGAAATAAAATATTAAGCTGCATTGGCTAAATGGTAACCCATTAATAAGTTAATGAGGCAGGGTACATTGCCATCGGTGATTTTTTGTTAAGATTGCTCATGGCCTTCCAAAAAGGCTATATTCCCATTTCCTGCGGACATGCATTTATAACATTAACCCTTTTTTATTCATTAACGTCAACATACTAATGTCGTCGTCAAATGAGAATATCATTTTGTTTGAGCATTAGCTAATAGTTACAGTATCTCAGCGGATATTAGCCTTAATTCATGAGGGGAGTCACCAAGATTCTGATTTGATTTACTTATCTTTAGATTTAATGGCTTAAAGTTTACTCAGTGCGTAGGTAACATACACAAATATGGAAATTACATGAACACTGTTTTTCAGAGCTATGGACAATTTTGCTTCTTTCTTACTTACAGAGCCCAGTTCAACCTCATTTCTATACATATCTTCTTTCGGTGTATACACAGTGCCTCAGTAAAAAAACCTTGTCAGTGCAGGATAACGTTTATGTCAGACTCTTTAGTCTCATTAAACTTGAATAGGGGTCATTCTCTATAAATCACGCTCTAATTTGCAGTTCTAGAAATATAGAAGTCTTTTATTTCGGTCAACATTTTGTAATAGAGCTCAGACAAATATTTTTTTTAACACCATTTGATGTGTTATTTTTTTTCCATGATGATTTCAGTTCCTTTTGAAGCAACCTTAGCACTCCACGAAATACTTTTTTTCAAAGTACCGTTATTTTTAGCCTTTGGTTTCCTCATTTTCTATTTTTATGCCAAATTGGAATTCGCTTTGCACGTGGTACCTAGCCTACACGAGCCTTGAATTTTGAAATCCAGTTATGCACAGACTTTTTTTGGATCTTTAAATTTTTCTTGTTTAGTATAAAAGGAAGATATTCTGGTAAAAGGGCCATAGAACTGTCTAATATATTAGGTATATGTAGATCATAGACCGACTTTGGTTTGAAAGTGATGCATGCCTGCTTGTCGACTTGAACTGTGCTTTTAATCTGAAACCAGTGCGAAGGCGGAAAGAAATTTAAATGTTAGTCGAATAACTTCAGATAATCTTCTTTGAAATAGACTATAAAACTCTATTTTAATTCACAAGCTTTAGGCTGTTCCCCATGGACAAAAGTAAAAAACATTTTATTTAGCCCCAAACAAGAATTATAGGTAGCTTTCCGAAATATGATGTCATATTAAAATCAGCGCAGCCTGAGGCTCAAGCTTTCCGTAGAAGCCGCGGAGATTTTTTTGGTTTTCTATTCTGGGTTGACTAAAATTTGACTTAAATGATGTTTGAAACAGTTTGATCTTAGTAGTAATACTAAAGCAAAAAAAAAAAAAGAAAAATGCTGGCTGCATTAAGCCCCGGCTGTCTTTGAACTATTGGAAAGTAAGCAGCTTTGCTATTTTGGTGAAAATGTACGAACTTACGTGCTCCAGCCACACATTAGTTGACAAAATTTGATCTCTGAGATTCTGGAAAAAAAAATTAGAGTTAAAATAAAAAAAATACATATAAAGTAGAAGTATAGCTTTAGCTTCCAAACACACACCCTGTCTAGTGTTCACATCCTTACTTACTTCCCAACACCAGGTGTTTCTCGTCTTGCAACTCTCTCACATGTGTATTTGTGGTTAATGCAATTAAACTCTGGTGAATATATGGCGCGAGTCTTGTGTCTTGCAAGTTTGTTTGCAGATTGGCTTGCAAACATCCTTCCGACGAATAGATTGTTCCTGCCGTAAATGCCATCAAACTCTGGCGAATCAAATGTCTTACTTTTCAGTTTTTTCTGTTATTTGTGGTCAAGGTCATGATTTTCTGCTCGATTAATTTATTATTATTGGTTTTAATGCAATTAAGCCCTGGTGAACCGATGACCCCAGTTTTGCTTTTTCTATGGTTTATTTGAGGTAAGGTTTATCAATTTTCTTTCGACGAATTTTTTAGTCGTGCGTTTAATGCTAGCCAAATCTGATGAATCCATGGTGTCAGAACATCCATGTTTGCCTCTTACAAGTTTAATTTTGCTTTGCCTCTGTCTGTGTATTTTGAAAAGTTGCTGCGCTTTTTGGGAGGAGCAGAGGGTCTTGTATACCTCAGTTTTTAGGATCCGGTATTTGTATTCCGTTTTTACAATTACTCCCTTCTTGCCAAAGGACTTTCAAGGAACCCGTAACTTCCAAGGAAAACAACAGTTTCTCGCTTGGTGAATCGAGTAAATGCGACCGCAAAAAGTCTTGTAGGGAGGTCGTCCCCCTCCACTCCAATATCTATCTTGTACTAGTGTATATTTTTTGGTATTTTAAATCTAATGATAGCTTAATCAAGACCCTGGACAAAACTTTAAATTACGATTTTTGGCTATTGGAAAAAAAATAGTCGTATTTTGATGTCCGTGGATTATTCAAGGCTTATTCGTGGGTTAAATTTCTTTCCTCTCAAAAATACCCTATTTTTCTCAAATTTGCATCTAATAATAAACTTTTAACTTCGACAAGGGTTATATAGGCCGAATACATTCTTTCACCTTTCATCAATCCCTAATTCCCCATTTTTAATAATACCTGCCTCCTGTCATTTAAAAGCCACTATTTAATTCTTCAAAAATTTGATTGTAAATACTTTTCTAATGCTTTCCCCTCCATTTCTCCCCTTTAATTCTAAATGATTTTCTGAAAGGTGCTAGTCAGAACATATTGGGTTACGGTGGTTCTCCCTGTTAATAAAAAACCCTCTGTGTATGGTTTATGATACAAATACAAAGACTTCAAGAACTGTTTTCCCTGTAAATTGCTCTCCCAGCCCTCTTCCACATCTTTTATACTTTGGATATATTTTATGTTTCATTTAGAACCTGTCCTTGTCTTTATTTCAAGTCTAATTTTATTCAAATGATAATGACATCTATTTTAACCATTGAAGGTAATAGGGCTACATACCCATGCGACATCCAATCACCTCTTGTTTTATATCTTCTTTCGGATTTTTTTTTGTTTGATATGAAAATGTGAAGCTATGATACAAGCAACACCGAACCATAAAAATTCAATACGATATAGGCAAAGTTTCGGAAGACTTTCGAAAACCTTGGCAGATTCACCAAAACTTAAATTTGTTTCTATTAGGGGACTCAAAGGCTACTATTTAAAAATTTCCCACAATGACTAGGTTATATACAAGACTAATATAGAAAATGTTCTCTAGACACTTCCAGATTTAAATTTAATGACCAATTAAGCACAGAAAACTTTTGAAGTCAATATGGCGAAATGATTGATCTTTAGTCAAAATGGAAAAACCGAACATCATCGAGTCAACAAAGGAAATTCTAAAAGAAATTGTCTTCTAAATGATTTGTCGTATATGTGTGCTGACCTAAGGGTTTTCGTATATGTATGCTGATTTTTTCCGACTGACATGAGCCGATCGATTTTCGCCATATTAGAATTCCCTTAGGAATAATAGTGTGTTCTTTCTGTTTTTATGCCTTTTAACTAAACTAAGATCTGTGTGGTGTGATAAATTGTCGAATAGATGATATTTTCTTAAATGCATAGTGACTTTCCCCAGCTGACTCGAGGGGGTTAAAATTTACCATATTGAGCTTTTAGATGTGGAAAATTTTTTAAAATCCTCAATACAGAATAGAAAGAAGGACTTAAAAGCTTGAAAGATTCTTGATCTTTTTAGGGACTTTAAAGCTACCCTTGAAGGATCTCCAAAACACGCAAATTCACTCAACTATACATGTGGCAAATGTGGAGTAAGTTTACTGAATTCTTTCAAGTTTCGAAGTAGATGATACATAAAAAGCAAAAAACTTTTAAACTCAGTATGGCAGAATGGACAACTTTAATCTGAATATGGTAAAATTCATTATTCTCGAGCCAATACAGAAAAGTTGATACAAGAAAGTCAACATCCATATACGAAACCATCATATACAAAGCAGTTTATCATACCACACATCTTAAGAATCAATAAAAACAAAAATTAACGCACAAAATTTCATAAGAAAAATATAATGTGACCAAATTTACTCCCGTAAAACTAGAAAATTTCAAAACTAGAAATTAACATACCACAACCCATTAGGGAGCTATTAATATGCAAAAATTAACCATCTTGAGTCAGTAGGATAGAGCTAACATACTTATACGAAAGAACCTAATTCACCTCATATCATAAGCAGCGCAATAGCGCTGCCTAAGTAAAGAACGATGTTGGCACGATGCTTTATTTTTTTAACCAGGTTCCTTCGTATCGAAGGAATCGTTGTTGGAACTTCAAAAACAGCTCATTCGATTGAAAATTGAAAGAGACAGTGCCCTTTTAATAGTCAAAAGGGATTGAAAGGGCAACTAACCCTCCTTCCACGCCCACTATTTCCCCAAAAATACCCAATCAAAATTTTGAGAATGCCTTTTTGTTCAACGTAGTTGAAAAGTCTGGAAATTTTGTCTTTGAGGATGACACCGCCCCCCACAGCCCTCAGGGCAGGGGTTGTAGGTTGTGCCCTGGGGGTATATAAGGTTTTTTATAGACAATGTTGTCGTATAAACGTCAAAAGGGCTCAATCAGTTAAAATGGAGAGGGCTAGTGCCCTTTTCAATAGTCAAAAGTGATATTATAGCCTTACTACTTATATGCATCCAAGGTTGTCATAAAGGCTTATATGTAGTATCTCAGGAAAGGTTAAGGAAATTAATTTAAAACCTTTGGGGCTTATTGAAGGGGATAGTTGCTTAACATTTCTATACTGAGGATAGTAACATACTGGGGAATAAAATTCCGTAAGCCCTATAGAACCTTGAATATCATGCAGGTTTTCATTCCATATACTCCAGTATTTTCCCCGTACCCATCAATTCAAGGAATTTTAGGACAACTATTATTGTAAATTATTGCAAAATTTCGTCGAACACACAAATAATAAGTCGAAATCTGGATTTCGAGGAAAATCGAAAATATTTAAAATATTCTTTTCTTAACCAATGAAAAAAAACTATATCAATTGAAAACCAGCAGAATCATAAAAAAAAACGTTCCGCAAAAGAAGTTTTCAAAGAAAAATAAAGAGCTGCATTAAACCTAAGATGAGCATTAATAGACTCAAATAATATTCCAAGCTTAAAATTACCATAAATAACCATCGATCAACAAATGAAACCCAAAACGAACAGAAATTACAACAAATAACCCAATCAAACTCATAAGGAGCAGATACTAAGAGGAGTAGTGCTAACGTTCCCTGTGTCTTCTAAAGACCAGAACATAATTTGCACTTTACTAAAAGCAAAATGCGTTTTAAATGTTTTCTTTTTTTAACTTTAGCAAATCCAAAATAATTAAGAATTTCAAGAATGAATATTAGTATGACGTTTATTCCAAAAATCCTGCGGGCCATAAAAACACAGAATACAGCCTACAAACAAAGCTCAGGAACAAAATACAACTATAGATAGTAGGTTGTAAATTCAGTTTTGGTATTTATATGACGCAGGGGATGTTCGTCCAACTCCTCCGCTTAGTTTCTGCTAGTTTTCAGTTTGACTTGGTTATTTAATGTAATTTCTCTTTGTTTTGGGTTTCATTTATTTGTTTATAGTGATTTATGGTAGTTTTAAACTTGAATTTTTTTTTGATTTTGTTAATGATCATCTTTGGCTTACTAAGGCTCTTTCCTTTTCTTTGAAAAACTTCTGTTTCTGTAAAAGCTATTTTAATTAAAATCTGTAAAGAATTATAAGGTTATACTTGGAAAATCCTATTAGTATACTGCGAATAAATTTTGGTTGTGAACAGTATGCAGGGAAACTGAAGAGGGGGCTGTGAGTCACTTCAGTTAAATAGAAGTACTAAAGGTGTGAGAATATCAATAGATATTTAAAAGTTCAAAATTATATCGTTAAAGGTTTCACATAAAAATGATTCCCCCTTTTTCCCTAGTTGATCCAAGGCATTTCTAACTTTCACCGACTCGAAATAAGACATTGCCTTTTGGTGTTTTCCATCCCCTCCCCTCTACTGAAAAGTCATTTGAGACTATTTCAGACCTTGGTCCTTGCGAACAGTTTCTCTCGTCATTTACAAGTTGTAAAAACTTTAATACTACTACACTTATTCATAAGAACTTATTCTGTTTGGAATAAAACACTCTCGTTAACTTGTCTTTAATTGCACCATCTTATTTCTCATAATATATTTAAAGTGATAAACATGTTGATTTTTATTCGGTACACGTAGATTCACCCCTCCCTATCCCAGTTTTTGTTTTTAGCAATATTCGTGTATATTTTGATTTTGATTGTTTCTCAAATGCTGTCTATTATATGTTTCTGTTTCCCATAACAATCCTAATCAGATAGTCTCTTTGATTAGACTCTTCTATTTCTTAACTACATGACTTAACTGGATCTTTCTTTAGATATTTATGGATTCGGACCAAGTCTTTCCACAAAGCTTCGATCTATAAATGACAAAAGCCTTTACTTTTCTTACCAATTCTATCAATTGAGACAGCCTTAATCTTAACTTCACAACAATTGCATCGGAATGGTTTAAAACGGGCCGAATAATTCTGTTATAAGTGCTCAGCAAATCGTCGTATAGCCTCTTTGCGTCCGGACTTGACTTAACCTGAAACAGTCCAAGAAATGCTAAAATCAGAAGAGCTCTGCTAAGCATAATAAAAAAAAAATCCATCACACAACTTTACATGAAGATGGTTCCAGAATCCATCTCAACTACTTTTCCCCGAGAAAAATGTTCTGATCCTAGCGCTTTGAAGCGTTGCTTGGAACTAAAATTGAGACATGCGCCGTCTTACCTTTATGCAACTTGTTGACAATTACTTTGGACTATTTGACTGAATATAAGTATTATATTAATAGAAAACGAAAATTTGAAGGAAAACAAGCATTAAATTAAAGACAAAGGCGGTAATTTTGGGCTAAAATTGCTCAAGGGGTCAGCTCAAAATTACTATCTACAGGTTGCAATGGGCTATGGCCCCCTAATACTTTTAAAAGGTGGTAAAATAGCACAAAGGAAAGGTGAATTTGACAGGAAAAATGAAAACTCTAAGCATGTAAATATGTATTTTGACCATCTCCAAACAGATCGACTCTTGAAAGGTAAATTTGGATGAAATATTATATTCGTCTAGTAGGTTGAATAAAAAAGAAAAACTAATAAAATTTAAAGTTGACTCTCATATTCGTATTTGTGATTCACATGATAGAACTCACACGTTTGCAGTCAACGCACAAACTAAAGGATTATTTGAAATGACAAAATTTGTGCTTAAAATCAATTCAAATACAACTTGAACCGCAGACAAAAGTGTTGACCACATTTCTCATGTTAAGCTGTATTAATTAAAGAGCGCAATTCTATTATCACTATTAACACGTATTTCATTTGTTCCTCAGGATGTTTGTTTTGGAAATTAATAAGGTTTCATTTTTTTTTTTAGATCTTTCCAACATCTTCTTTTCTCACTTAAAGGAATCACCTGTGTTGGAAACGGAGCTTTTCATGTCAAGATAATTTTGTCTCATTATAGTAAAAAGACAATTTATCCATCCATTTTATGGTGTTTGCAGTAACGCATACTAAGTAAAGAGCACGCCTCTTCCCATTGTGATACCACTTTACGTGGTACATGATCTAAAGATCTAACTCATTGTGCAAAGGAATACTGTCCTTCCCCTAAGGAATATTTCAAATACTGTGATAATTTTTTTTCTCGGTCGGACTTACCAGCCACCCTTTATTAATTTCTGACACTCAAAAACATTTTCTCCTAAGCCCTTTAGTGATTCACAAACTAAACAAAACCCAACAAACTTTCACTCATAGACCCACACACTGGGAAAGAGCAATAACCCATTTTATTCTTTCATGCTTCATTTTTCTCCAAGAAGAAATCAATCACCTCTTAGTAAAATAGCTCACCTTAAGGGCTTTCTCTTTAGACCCATACCAAATCAATAGTCTCTTAGCCTCTTCATACGGACAGTATATACATTTTACGATTCAACTACTGCCTTCTTTCGTTGTCATGTCTAAATTCCTTGGTTTCGCAGAATAACTCCAACCTTCACAGAACTATTGAATTTTAATATTTTTTTTTAGCTCTAAATTAGTCCAAATGCCAAAATAAATTCTAGAACCGATGGATCCTGAGACTCGAGAAAGCATCTTTGTAAGATTAGTATAACCGATATTCTTATTTTATAGAAAAAAAAACTGGATTCTAGTAATAAGCTGCGCTGGCATCCAAGATGAAATTTTCAGAATATTTTTGCTTTGACTAAAATGTACATAGTGTTGTTTGCTTTAATCTCCTATTTCAGGCGAATTCATTTTATTTTACATCTTGCTTCTACGCAAGGCAGTTCCCGGCATATCCTTCTGCAACGAAGAGTTGAAACTATCTTAGAATGAACACTTGTTCGTGTCGAATAAGGATAGAAGTGTAGTCTGTGAATTTATTGGATAGTCTTATACTACTCATGGATTCCAAATTTATTGACGAATGTTCTTTTAAGATTATATAAAAAAAAGATAAAAATTCAAGGAACAATAGTAAGTCTTACATATTGATTAAACCCCAAGGATAGGTAATATACTACGATTTAAGTGCATACCAGGCAACATTTCTCTGGGAAAGGCGTTCATTCTGATATTAATCATTAGCGTCTTTAAAATTTACTATAATAAATGAATTAACACCAAAGTTCCCATCCTTCTTTCAAATAAAACAACGGGGAGCTGTGTCCTACCTCGTTATGGCTCAGGCAATTCATTAGATTCCGCACTACATTAGCTCTTCCCCTCTTAAAATTTTCCCCTTTGAATTATCCCCTCTTAAAATATCTGGCCAGTCACCAGGCAAAAAAAAAACAAACAAAAAAACAATAACTCTTGCAGCATCATAATATATATAAAAAAATGTGAACGGACATGTAATAGCTCGGATTGTCAAAAATACTTTCAAGAAAGGCATAAGCATGACAATATAAATGAACTGGGGAATTTTCTTTGAAAATTTAATCCAAATGAAATGAAAATATACAATGAGAGGGGGAGCTTTTAAAAGCCCAAACATTCTTGCTGCACTTCAGGAAGCTTTTGTAACTGGAGTTTCTTTTTTTTATAAACTAAATAGTTAACATAAATAAGGCAATAGCGTAATAAGATGGAAAACCCTATACATTAAAAGGAAAAAACACTACATACTCACTTGTTATATACTTTTTATCTAACAAAATCCTGTCTCTCTACAAAAACCGCTGAAATGCTTGGGCTTTTATTAAGGAACTGAGCTTCACTTGGTGAAAAGAAAAAAACATTTTTTAATCTCTTTCGCAAAGCAACTTTAATTTCGTGTACTGTCACTCAGATGAAAAATGATTTTCCAAAATTAATTAAAGAACTAACTGAATTTTGCAAAGTCGTGACCTATCTAGATCGTTTTCTCACACCACAAAACGAAAAGTTATCGTACTATGAACAATCTTATTAAATGCCAAATAATCACCAAATATTAATCCCTGGTATAAAATTTATTACTGTAATTGTACTGCCGCAATGTATTGCATTTATTGCGAACTAACTAAGAATTTAAAACACACTTCACATCTACCAAACAAGATTGTCTTTTCTAAAAGCTCACAATCAAATACTTTTGACCAAACAAAGTGCATTCTGAATATTTAACGGCCCTGAGGGGGGTGACATCCCCAAAAACATAGCTACTGGACCTTTTCAACTATGCTGAACAAATTGAATATATCAAATTTTTCTGGATGAGCTTAAGGAAATTATGAGCCTGAGGGGGGCTGGCTGCCCTCCACAACTTTTGACTCTTACAAAGTGCACTAGAACTTTCAATATCCAATCAAATAAGCTCCTTTCAAAGTTTCTACTACGACTTATCTTGTACGAAGTGCTCTTTACTTAGGCAGCACTATTGTGCTGCCTATGATACACTTTTCAATTAGTAATCTAATATAAAAATTTGTTTGACGCATCCTCTCCTCTTCCTAAGCCAAAATTCTTTCTCTTAGAACTTTAGCTAGGTTACACCCTATTTTAGTTTGATAAGTATCATATTGTTAAGTAATTCACCTCCAACAGAAATGGTTTTGGAGAAATGGTCTATAATAACGTTTCATGTTTTACGGATAGCTTGTAATTTGAGGGACGAATGGTATACTGCACTCCGGTGTGGCCCCTGAGACCGGAAGACTATATAGATATGCTTTCAACAGTTTTTGGAATTTCTCTTCGATAATATTTCAGTCCTATTCTGCCCGAAGTTACTGTTTTGTGTTCTAAAATCCTAGATTGTGGTATTTTCATGCATTGCATTCTGTTTTGCGATAGAAAACGGCACTAGATCTTTCAAATGTCATTCGAGTGAACTCTTTTTAAGCAATCTACATCCACCTTAGGGGAAAAAACATATACCCGTGACAACCCGTATTTGGAAAAGTAAGAAGTGTAAATAATGGCTTAGGGGCTCAGATACATGTCGAATTTCATTGTATAATTTTTCATCAAGACCACGCCTGTTTTAGGGGGATTGTGATTGCTATTTTTTAAATATGATATATTTTAGTTTGTTAATAGCTTTTTATGAACAACTTTGATGAAATATTAGTAAATGCTGCATATTTAGAATAAGCCTGAATGACTGATGTTGCTGTTAAATATAATGTAATTAAAACTAAGTTTTGCATATTTTTTGTTTCTATTGACAGGTGTTGCTCTTTATTCACAGTTTATTAAAATTTTCACCCATCCAGATATCTGCCAAATAGGGGGGGGGATACCAAAAGTGGATTTAAGGTCTTAATTTTCACGATTTTCTATACGAGTTCCTCGGTTGTATGTACTTTACATGGATGTCTCAGTGGGACGTCCCAGAGACATTAGAAGAGTAGTAAATCTGAAAATGAGATCATCTAAATCCTGGTAAATACAAAGCTCTATATATATATATATATATATATATATATATATATATATATATATATATATATATATATATATATATATATATATATATATATATATATATAGATATATATATAAATATATATATATATTTTCTTTTTAGTTTTTTTGTAGTTTTTACCTTTTTTAGTTTTTTTCTTCTTTTGTATTAATGCTAAAGCCAAGGTTCAAACCTGGAGCCTCTCGGACCTAGAATCTGAAACATAACGCTTTACCAACTCAGCTACTTCGGCTTGAATACATTCGTTTTGAGCAGCTTCCTCGGGTGTTGCCATTGTAGGTTCTTCAGTCATTTTACAATTAGAAATTTCTCTTTCAACGGTCTTCTTACAATTAAAAATTTGTCTTTGAACGATATTCTTAAATACCTGTGTCCTGGTCGTCATTTATATTCCCTGTGTCCCGGTCGTCATTTGTGTCCCGGTATCCCAGTCTGTAATTTCTCTTTGAGTGTCCCGGTCGTTATTTATATTCCCTCTGTCCCGGTCGTCATTTGTGTCCCGGTCTGTAATTTCTCTTTGAGTGTTTTTTCTTTTTAGTATTTTTAGTTTTTTACATTTTTTCTTTTTTCAGTTTTCTTTTTCTTCTTTATTTTTCAGCTTCACTATGAAATACATATCGCCGAACCTTCGTTTTTTTAACTAAAATCTGGTAGGCATTGATGACCTTATCCAAGTCAAAATCCCAAACCCAATCATCATCGCTATCATTTTCAGTTTTGATATGTTTTGACTCTCGCTGTCCAGGTGGATCTTCATCTAACTGCGCGGTTTTGCGTTCTTTAGCCTCAAGCCTGTTTCCTTGCTGTTCTTTTGATTCCTCGGCACGCTTTCTTTTCTGACTTTCTCTATCAGCAGCAAGTTTTTTGGCATAGACTCTTTGAGCATCTTCATCGGCTTTTGCCATTGTAAGTTCATCAGTCATTTTAAACTTAAACATTAATAGATTTCTACGTGAACATATATGTCTTAAATATCTTTAATGACGTCACCGTCATAGCAAAAATGACGACAACTAACTTCATGACGTCAGTCGACACAGAAACATGACGTCACCTGACAGACAGACACACAGACAGACAACTTATTTTTATATATATATAGATAGATATGTTTTTAACGACGTGAAACTTGTGAATATACAACATTCTTCGCTGCCACATTGTCTGTGCATATAAATAGATTGTCAGGTTTACCGACTCTTGAACATGCAACATATAATTGTCCATGTGAAAAACAATCCATATTCAGATCTATACCTCATGATTCTAATGATTGCCCTTGAGCTTTGTTGATGGTGATTGCTAATCGAACATTGCCTGTGTCCCCGTCGTCATTTATATATCCCCCCTGTGCCCCCGGCGTCACCGTTGTAGTTGTGTCCCTGCGTCCCGGTCGTCATTTATATTCCCTGTGTCCCGGTCGTCATCCCGGTGTCGGTCGTCATTTGTGCCCCGATGTCCCGGTCTGTATATACATTAGTTTTTGAATTGGTATATGATGAAATAAATTTTTAATTTTTTCCCTTTTTTTCTTTTTAGTTTTTTTTTATTGGTTTTTACCTTTTTTTAGGTTTTTTAGTTTTTTTATTTTTATTTTTATTTTTTTTAGTTTTTTTTGAAGTTTTTGTCCTTTATTTTTCAGTTTTTTTCCTTTTCTTAGTTTTTTTTTCTTTTTTAGTTCTTTTAGTTTTTACCTTTTTTTTAGTTTTTTTAGTTTTTTAGCTTTTTTAGTTTTTTTTTATCAATTTTTAGTTTATTTTATGGTTTTTTCCCTTTTTTAGTTTTTTTTAGTTTAATACCTTTTTTTTAGCTTTTTTTTAGTTTTTAAGCTTTTTTAGATTTTTTCTTTTTTTTTTCTTTTTAGTTTTTTTGTAGTTTTTACCTTCTTTAGATTTTTGCTTCTTTTATATTAATGCTAAAGCCAAGGTTCGAACCTGGAACCTCTTGAACCTAAAACCTGGAACATAACGCCTTATCAACTCAGCTACATCGGCTTGAATACATTCGTTTTTGAATTGGTATATGATGAAATAATTCAGACGTCATATTATATGATGAAAAAAATTTTTAGTTTTTTTCCTTTTTTTCTTTTTAGTTTTTTTATTGGTTTTTACCGTTTTTTTTAGCTTTTTTAGTTTTTTTTGTAGTTTTTATCTTTTTTAGTTTTTTATTTTTATTTATATTTTTTTAGTTTTCTTTTTCTCTTTTATTTTTCAGTTTTTTCCCTTTTTTAGTTTTTTTCTTTTTTAGTTTTTATTTTTTTTAGTTTTTACCTTTTTTTAGTTTTTTTTTTAGTTTTTTTAGTTTTTTAGCTTTTTTAGTGTTTTTTATTAGTTTTTAGTTTTTTTTTTAGTTTTTGCCTTTTTTTAGTTTTTTCAGTTTTTTTTTAGTTTTTAGTTTTTTACCTTTTTTTAGTTTTTTTTTAGTTTTTTAGCTTTTTTTTTCTTTTTAGTTTTTTTGTAGTTTTTACCTTTTTTAGTTTTTTTTCTTCTTTTGTGTTAGTGTGAAATAATTGAGACGTCATAAGCGGACAAACACGACGTCACTCGACAGACAGACGGACAGACATAACCCACAAACAACTTATTTTTACATGTATACTAGCTGTTGGGGTGGCGCTTCGCGCCACCCCAATACCTAGTTGGTGGGGCGCTTCGCACCCCCCCCCCCAAGCCTCCCCGCGCGCGTAAGTCGTTACGCGCCATATTAGTTACGCGCCATTGTAGCTGTGTCCCTGTGTCCCACCTGTGAATAGAGATAGATATAAATATATATTTTTAACTACGTAAAACATGCGAATATACAACATTCTTCGCTGTCCCATTGTCTGTGAATATAAATAGCATTTATATTCCCTGTGTCCCGGTCGTCATTTGTGTCCTGGTGTCCCAGTTTGTAATTTCTCTTTGAGTGTCCTGGTTGTCATTTATATTCCCTGTGTCCCAGTGTCCCGGTCGTCATTTGTGTCCCGGTGTCCCGGTCTGTAATTTCTATTCAAACAATCCCTGTGTCTCAGTCGTCAATTATATATCCCGCCTGTGCCCCCGGCGTCCTCGTTGTAGTTGTGTCCCTGTGTCCCGGTCGTCATTTATATTCCCGGTTATTTCCACGCTTTCTTTTCTTACTTTCTCTATCAGCAGCAAGTTTTTTGGCATAGACTCTTTGAGCAGCTTTCTTGGCTGTTGCCATTGTAGGTTCTTCAGTCATTTTACAATTAAACATTTTTCCGTGAACGCATGTCTTAAATACCATTAATGACGTCACCGTCATAACAAAAATGACGACAACTAACTTCATGACGTCAGTCGACACAGAAACATGACGTCACCTGACAGACAGACACACAGACAGACAACTTATTTTTATATATATAGATATATATATACTAGCTGTTGGGGTGGCGCTTCGCGCCACCCCAACACCTAGTTGGTGGGGTGCTTCGCGCCCCCCAAGCCCCCCCGCGCGCGTAAGTCGTTACGCGCCATATTAGTTACGCGCCATTGTAGTTGTGTCCCTGTGTCCCACCTGTGAATAGAGATAGATATAAATATATGTTTTTAACTACGTAAAACATGCTAATATACAACATTCTTCGCTGTCCCATTGTCTGTGCATATAAATAGATTGTCAGGTTTACTGACTCTTGAACATGCAACATATAATTGTCCATGGGAAAAACAATCCGTATTCAGATCTATACCTCATTATTCTAATGATGTGTCCCTGTGTCCCGGTCGTCATTTATATTCCCTGTGTCCCGGTCGTCATTTGTGTCCCGGTGTCCCAGTTTGTAAATTTTTCTTTGAGTGTCCCGGTCGTCATTTATATTCCCTGTGTCCCGGTGTCCCGGTCGTCATTTGTGTCCCGGTGTCCCGGTCTGTAATTTCTATTCGAACAATCCCTGTGTCCCGGTCATCATTTATATATCCCGCCTGTGCCCCCGGCGTCCCCGTTGTAGTTGTGTCCCTGTGTCCCGGTCGTCATTTATATTCCCTGTGTCCCGGTCGTGATTTGTGTCCGGGTGTCCCAGTCTGTAATTTCTCTTTGAGGTTCCCGGTCGTCACTTATATTCCCTCTGTCTCGGTCGTCATTTGTGTCGTGAACAAATGTCTTAAATACCGTTAATGACGTCACCGTCAAAGCAAAGATGACGACAACTAATTTCATGACGTCAGTCAACACAGAAACATGACGTCACCTGATCCACAGACAGACAGACAACTTATTTTTATATATATATATATATATATATATATATATATATATATATATATATATATATATATATATATATATATATATATATATATATATATATATATATATATATATATATATATATATATATATATATATATATGCGCGGGGGGGCCCCCCCAAGCCCCCCCGCGCGCGTAAGTCGTTACGCGCCATAATAGTTACGCGCCATTGTAGTTGTGTCCCTATGTCCCACCTGTGAATATAGATAGATATATATATATATATATATATATATATATATATATATATATATATATATATATATATATATATATATATATATATATATATATATATATATATATATATATGGTTTTAACTACGTAAAACTTGCGAATATACAACATTCTTTGCTGTCCCATTGTCTTTGCATATAAATAGATTGTCAGGTTTACCAACTCTTGAACATGCAACATATAATGGTCCATGGGAAAACAATCTGTATTCAGATCTATACCTCATGATCCTAATGATTGCCCTTGAGCTTTGTTGATGGTGATTGCTAATCGACCATTCCCTGTCCTGGTGTCCCGGTCGTCATTTACATCCCCCTGTTTCCCCCGGTGTCCCCGTTGTAGTTGTGTCCCTGTGTCCCGGTCGTCATTTATATTCCCTGTGTCCCGGTCGTCATTTGTATCCCGGTCTGTATATACATTCGTTTTTTAGTTTTGTTTTTCTCCTTTATTTCCCCCGGTGTCCCCGTTGTAGTTGTGTCCCTGTGTCCCGGTCGTCATTTATATTCCCTGTGTCCCGGTCGTCATTTGTATCCCGGTGTACCGGTCTGTATATACATTCGTTTTTTAGTTTTGTTTTTCTCCTTTATTTTTTTCCTTTTTTTTCTTTTTTAGTTTATTTAGATTTTTAGATTTTTTAGTTTTTTTATTAGTTTTTAGTTTTTTTTCTTTTTAGTTTTTTTGTAGTTTTTACCTTCTTTTTAGTTTTGTTAATTTTTTTTTTACTTATGTCCTGGTCGTCATTTATACTCCCTGTGTCCCGGTGCTTTGTTGATTGCTAATCGAACATTCCTTTTGTCCTGGTCGCTTTCTCTTTGAGTGTCGTCATTTATTTTTTTCTTTTTTAGTTCTTTTAGTTTTTACCTTTTTTAGTTTTTTTTAGTTTTTTAGATGAAAATTTTTTTTAGTTTTTTCCTTTTTTTCTTTTTAGTTTTTTATTGGTTTTTACCTTTATGTTAGCTTATTTTTCAGTTTTTTCCTTTTTTTTTATTTTTTTTTATTTTTTATTTTTTTTAGTTTTTTACCTTTTTTTTAGTTTTTTTTAGTTTTTTTAGTTTTTTAGCTTTTTTACTTTTTTTATTAGTTTTTAGTTTTTTTGTAGTTTTTGCCTTTTTTTTAGTTTTTTCAGTTTTTTTTTTAGTTTTTTATTGGTTTTTACCTTTATTTTAGCTTATTTTTCAGTTTTTTCCTTTTTTTAGTTTTTTTTAGTTTTTAGTTTTTTTAGTTTTTTACCTTTTTTTAGTTTTTTTAGTTTTTTAGCTTTTTTATTTTTTTTATTAGTTTTTAGTTTTTTTTGTAGTTTTTGCCTTTTTTTTAGTTTTTTTAGTTTTTTAGCTTTTTTATTAGTTTTTAGTTTTTTTTGTAGTTTTTGCCTTTTTTTACTTTTTTTAGTTTTTTAGCTTTTTTATTTTTTTATTAGTTTTTAGTTTTTTTTTGTAGTTTTTGCCTTTTTTTTAGTTTTTTCAGTTTTGACGTCACCTGATCCAGTTTTTAAAGGTGACGTCACCTGATCCACAGATCCACAGACAACTTATTTTTATATATATAGATAGTTTTTTTTTTTACTTATGTCCTGGTCGTCATTTATACTCCCTGTGTCCCGGTGCTTTGTTGATTGCTAATCGAACATTCCTTTTGTCCTGGTCGCTTTCTCTTTGAGTTTCGTCATTTATTTTTTTCTTTTTTAGTTCTTTTAGTTTTTACCTTTTTTAGTTTTTTTTAGTTTTTTAGATGAAAATTTTTTTTAGTTTTTTCCTTTTTTTCTTTTTAGTTTTTTATTGGTTTTTACCTTTATTTTAGCTTATTTTTCAGTTTTTTCCTTTTTTTAGTTTTTTTTTATTTTTTATTTTTTTTAGTTTTTTACCTTTTTTTAGTTTTTTTAGTTTTTTTAGTTTTTTAGCTTTTTTACTTTTTTTATTAGTTTTTAGTTTTTTTTGTAGTTTTTGCCTTTTTTTTAAGTTTTTCAGTTTTTTTTTTAATTTTTTATTGGTTTTTACCTTTATTTTAGCTTATTTTTCAGTTTTTTCCTTTTTTTTTAGTTTTTTTTAGTTTTTAGTTTTTTTAGTTTTTTACCTTTTTTTAGTTTTTTTAGTTTTTTAGCTTTTTTATTTTTTTTATTAGTTTTTAGTTTTTTTTGTAGTTTTTGCCTTTTTTTAGTTTTTTTAGTTTTTTAGCTTTTTTATTAGTTTTTAGTTTTTTTTGTAGTTTTTGCCTTTTTTTAGTTTTTTTAGTTTTTTAGCTTTTTTATTTTTTTTATTAGTTTTTAGTTTTTTTTGTAGTTTTTGCCTTTTTTTAGTTTTTTCAGTTTTGACGTCACCTGATCCAGTTTTTTCAGGTGTATTGGTTTTTACCTTTATTTTAGCTTATTTTTCAGTTTTTTCCTTTTTTTTTAGTTTTTTTTAGTTTTTAGTTTTTTTAGTTTTTTACCTTTTTTTAGTTTTTTTAGTTTTTTAGCTTTTTTATTTTTTTTATTAGTTTTTAGTTTTTTTTGTAGTTTTTGCCTTTTTTTAGTTTTTTTAGTTTTTTAGCTTTTTTATTAGTTTTTAGTTTTTTTTGTAGTTTTTGCCTTTTTTAGTTTTTTTAGTTTTTTAGCTTTTTTATTTTTTTTATTAGTTTTTAGTTTTTTTTGTAGTTTTTGCCTTTTTTTAGTTTTTTCAGTTTTGACGTCACCTGATCCAGTTTTTTCAGGTGACGTCACCTGATCCACACATCCACAGACAGACAGACAACTTATTTTTATATATATAGAAGATATATATATATATATATATATATATATATATATATATATATATATATATATATATATATATATATATATATATATGTATATATATATATATATATATATATATATATATATATATATATATATATATATATATATATATATATATATATATATATATATATATATATATATATATATACTTGCGAATAACTTGCGAATATACAACATTCTTCGCTGTCCCATTGCCTGTGCATATAAATAGATTGTCAGGTTTACCGACTCTTGAACATGCAACATATAATTCTCAATGGGCAAAACAATCCGAATTCAGATTTATACCTCAAGATTCTAATGATTGCCCTTGAGCTTTGTTGATGGTGATTGCTAATCGAACATTCCCTGTGTCCCCGTCGTCATTTATATATCCCCCTGTGCCCCCCGGCGTCCCCGTTGTAGTTGTGTCCCTGTGTCCCGGTCGTCATTTATATTCTTTTTAGTTTTTTTTTTTGGTTTTTACTTTTTTTTTAGTTTTTTTCTTTTTTCTTCCCTGTGTCCCGGTCGTCATTTGTGTCCCGGTGTCCCAGTCTGTAATCTCTCTTTGAGTGTCCCGGTCGTCATTTATATTCCCTGTGTCCCGGTGTCCCGGTCTGTATATACATTCGTTTTTGAATTGGTCTTTTTTTTTACTTTTATGTTTTTTACCTTTTTTTTATTTTTTTTTAGTTATACCTCATGATTCTAATGATTGCCCTTGAGCTTTGATGGTGAGTTGATGGTGATTGCTAATCAAATATTCCCTGTGCCCCTGTCGTCATTTATACATCCCCCTGTGCCCCCCGGCGTCCCGGTCGTCATTTGTGTCCCTGTGTCCCGTTGTGTATATACATTCGTTTTTGAATTGGTATATGATGAAATAAATTTTGTGTTTTTTTTTTCCTTTTTTCTTTTTAGTTTTTATGGTTTTTACCTTTTTTTTAGTTTTTTTAGTTTTTTTCTGTTTTCTTTTTAGTTTTTTTTTGTAGTTTTTACCTTTTTAGTTTTTTTTTAGTTTTGTTTTTCTCCTTTATTTTTCAGTTTTTTCCTTTTTTTCTTTTTTTTTCTTTTTTAGTTTTTTTTAATTTTTTTAATAGTTTTCAGTTTTTTTCTTTTTAGTTTTTTTTGTAGTTTTTACCTTGTTTTAGTTTTTTTTAGTTTTTTTAGTTTTTTCTTTTTATTTTTTTTTTGTAGTTTCTCAGACCTAGAACCTGGAACATAACGCGTTACCAACTCAGCTACTCGGGTTTGAATACATTCGTTTTTGAATTGGCTGATGAAATAAATTTTTTGTTTTTAGTTTTTCTTTCTTTTTTTTAGTTTTTTGTAGTTTTTACCTTTTTTAGTTTTTTTCCTTCTTTTGTATTCTGGGTTGAACCTCTCAGATCTACAACCTGAAACATAACCATTGTAGTTGTGTCCCTGTGTCTTTTAGTTTTATTATTGGTTTTTTCTTTCTTTTAGCTTTTTTAGTTTTTTTCTTTTTTCTTTTTAGTTTTTTTTCAGTTTTTAGTTTTTTTTAGTTTTTTTATTAGTTTTTAGTTTTTCTTTCGTTTTAGTTTTTTTTCGTTTTTACCTTTTTTATAGTTTTTTTAGGTTTTAGTTTTGTAGTTTTTACGTTTTTTTAGTTTTTTTTCTTTTTTTCTTTTTAGTTTTTTAACTTTTATTAGTTTTTTTAGTTTTTTTCCTTTTTTCCTCTCGAACCTAGAACCTTGAACATACCGCGTTACCAACTCAGCTACATCAGCTTGTATACTTTCGTTTTTGAATTGGTATATGATGAAATAATTCAGACGTCATATGCGGAGAGACAGACATTTATATATATATATATATATATATATATATATATATATATATATATATATATATATATATATATATATATATATATATATATATATATATATATATATATATATATATATATATATATATATATATATACTAGCTGTTGGGGTGGCGCTTCACGCCACCCCAACACCTAGTTGGTGGGGCGCTTCGCAAACCCCCCCAAGCCCCCCCCGCGCGCGTAAGTCGTTACGCGCCATATTAGTTACGCGCCATTGTAGTTGTGTCCCTGTGTCCCACCTGTGAATAGAGATAGATATAAATATATGTTTTAAACTACGTAAAACATGCGAATATACAACATTCTTCGCTGTCCCATTGTCTGTGCATATAAATAGATTGTCAGGTTTACTGACTCTTGAACATGCAACATATAATTGTCAATGGGAAAAACAATCCGTATTCAGATCTATACCTCATTATTCTAATGATGTGTCCCTGTGTCCCGGTCGTCATTTATATTCCCTGTGTCCCGATCGTCATTTGTGTCCCGGTTTCCCAGTTTTTAATTTCTCTTTGAGTGTCCCGGTCGTCATTTATATTCCCTGTGTCCCGGTGTCCCGGTCGACATTTGTGTCCCGGTTTGTAATTTCTATTCGAACAATCCCTGTGTCCCGGTCGTCATTTATATATCCCGCCTGTGCCCCCGGCGTCCCCGTTGTAGTTGTGTCCCTGTGTCCCGGTCGTCATTTATATTCCCTCTGTCTCGGTCGTCATTTGTGTCCCGGTCTGTAATTTCTCTTTGAGTGTTTTTTCTTTTTAGTTTTTTTTTAGTTTTTTACCTTTTTTCAGTTTTCTTTTTCTTCTTTATTTTTCAGCGTCACTATGAAGTACATATCGACGAACCTTTGTTTTTTTAACTTAAATCTGGTAGGCATTGATGACCTTATCCAAGTCAAAATCCCAAACCCAATCATCATCGCTATCATTTTCAGTTTTGATATGTTTTGACTCTCGCTGTCCAGGTGGATTTTCATCTAACTGCGCGGTTTTGCGTTCTTTAGCCGCCAGCCTGTTTTCTTGCTGATTCTTGTGATTCCTCGGAACGCTTTCTTTTCTTACTTTCTCTATCAGCAGCAAGTTTTTTGGCATAAACTCTTTGAGCAGCTTCCTCGGCTGTTGCCATTGTAGGTTCTTCAGTCATTTTACAATTAAACATTTTTCCGTGAACAAATGTCTTAAATACCGTTAATGACGTCACCGTCAAAGCAAAAATGACGACAACTAATTTCATGACGTCAGTCAACACAGAAACATGACGTCACCTGATCCACAGATCCACAGACAGACAACTTATTTTTATATATATAGATATATATATATATATATATATAGATATATATAGATATATATATATATAGATATATATATATATATATATATATATATATATATATATATATATATATATATATATATATATATATATATATATATATATATATATATATATATATATATATATATCTTCTATATATATAAAAATAAGTTGTCTGTCTGTGTGTCTGTCAGGTGACGTCATGTTTCTGTGTCGACTGACGTCATGAAGTTAGTTATCGTCATTTTTGTTATGACGGTGACGTCATTAATGGTATTTAAGACATGCGTTCACGGAAAAATTTTTAATTGTAAAATGACTGAAGAACCTACAATGGCAACAGCCGAGGAAGCTGCTCAAAAAGTCTATGCCAAAAAACTTGCTGCTGATAGAGAAAGTAAGAAAAGAAAGCGTGCCGAGGAGTCACAAGAACAGCAAGAAAACAGGCTTGCAGCTGATAGAGAAAGTAAGAAAAGAAAGCGCGCGGGGGGGCTTGGGGGGGCGCGAAGCGCCCCACCAACTAGGTGTTGGGTTGGCGCGAAGCGCCAACCCAACAGCTAGTATATATATATATCTATATTCACAGGTGGGACATAGGGACACAACTACAATGGCGCGTAACTAATATGGCGCGTAACTAATATGGCGCGTAACGACTTACGCGCGCGGGGGGCTTGGGGGGGGGGGCGCGAAGCGCCCCCACCAACTAGGTGTTGGGGTGGCGCGAAGCGCCACCCCAACAGCTAGTAATTTATAAATATACAAAAAAATCATATGGAGCTTTTATTGCCTTTAACATGCGTTTATTTTCTCACTAGTCTTGCAAGAAGTCCAGTTTACCATCATCTGGAAGCAGGATAACTTCGGTAGTCATTACGCCCACGAAATCCACCTCTTCTTCCAAATCTATTACGATAACCAACTTTATTGCTGCCTGTTTCGGTGAACTTCTTAGCAATATCCTGCAATTCAGGCCTTACCACCTGATTCGCTTCAGAGAGGACTCTGATTAAATCATTTGCTTTGCTTCCATCCTTTCGTGAGAAGAATGTGTAAGCGGTACCAGTTTGGTTGGATCTTCCCGTTCTTCCTATCCTGTGTATATAATCTTCACTGTTTTGGGGATAATCGTAGTTAATCACGAAGTCTACGCCATCCACGTCTAGACCGCGAGCTGCAACATCTGTTGCCACCAATATATTTCTCCTACCACTTCTGAATGCATTGAGAATCTTATCTCGTTCCTCTTGAATTTTGTCACCATGGATTGCACCAACATTATGCCCAGCTCTGTAAATTGTTTTGGCAATAAATTCTACCCTTCTCTTAGTTGCCACGAAAATTATTATTTTTTTTTGCTGTTCTTTTGAGATTTCATTAAGAAATAAATGCAGCTTGCTGGCTTTCTCATCTTCCTCGCATATATCGACAATCTGCTTAATATTATGGCTGGCCGAGATATTCGTTGACCCGACGTTCAACATAATATGTTCGCCGAGAAAATCTTTGGCTAGACGTCTAACTTCCTTCGGCCAAGTGGCAGACCACATGAGAATTTGACAGTCCTGTCTCACTTGATCAAAAATTTTTCTAATTTGAGGTTCAAAACCCATATCAAGCATTCTATCTGCTTCGTCCAGGACGAGGTATGTACACTGCCTGAGATTTGTTTCTCTTGCTTCTAAGAAGTCATTCATTCTTCCAGGTGTAGCTATGCAGAGTTCAGCTCGTTCTAAATCGCGTAACTGAGGCCCTTTAGGAGAACCTCCATAGACACATGCACTTCTAATGCGAGATGGTTCTCCATATTTGTCAGCCACAACCTTGATCTGCTGAGCTAATTCTCTAGTTGGGGCCAAAACCAAAGCTATGGGTCCATTCCCCCTCGCCTCTTTCGCATTAATATGTTTAATATGAACAATAGACGGTAGTACAAAGGCCAACGTCTTTCCTGATCCTGTTGACGCCACACCCACCATATTTCTACCAGATAAAGCGATAGGCCATCCCTGAGCTTGAATTGGAGTTGGACTATCAAACCCTTGTGATGCCAACTGAGACTGTAAATAATCAGGAAACCCAGCTTCCTTAAAAGACGTAATCGGGCGAGGCACATCATCTCCTTCAACTAAAATTTCATTGGAAGCACGGTAACACTCTATATCCTCTTTAGATCTCTTCACGATATCAGAATGCGGAGAATACACATGTTTTTGATATGATTCTGAGCTACCCGTTATCTGTTTTGGCTTGAAAGAGTTTACGCCGGAATTGTCATAATATTCAAACCGTCTATTAAAAGACTCCTTAAAACGGGGATAGTATCCTCCTGCACTATCACCTTGTCTTCTAGTGTAGCTTTGTTTCAAATAGGTTGTTGACATTTTATTATATGATACGTTTGATAAACTATTTTTAAAATACGACAGGACATTGCATTTCTGCAAAATCAGAACAGTAACAACCAAAACGTTGCACAAGAATCATTCTACCATTCGATTACCAGCTTATGGAGCATTAGGAACCCCCATTGTGGCAAGATTGTTTTGCACTCTGTTAATTTTACAAAGCAATCATTTTAGTCTGAATTCTAAGGGTTTTCAACCCAAGAAATTTTCTGAAAACATGTGACGTAATATGTGATGTTTCTGAGAATACTGTTTCATCATTACGCAATAACATTATTTTTTCTATGACGTAATATTGTTTAAAGAAATAAAATGATGCCTCTAAGCACACTGGTTGGTCAAAAGAATTTCAATACTATTTTAAATTGCCATGGCACATATAAGTGAAGGGTTCAAAGGGCATTATACCATATAAATTAGTATACTACTGCTACTAACAACTCACCGCACCATCAAGCCAACTGGGACCAACACAGCTACGCACGCTTTTCTGCCATCCTAATTTACTGAAAGCCACCCTCTTTACAGCTTCCCAGGAAGTTCCCATTTCCCTTAATTCTTTCTTTACGACATCCTTCCACCCAGGCCGCGGACAACCTGCTTTCCGTTTAGGCCTCGACGCTTGGTCGAAAAGGACAACCTCCGGCAATATGTCATCCTTTACCTGCAGAACGTGCCCTAGTTGTTTTCAACCTTTCACTCATTGTAGCCCTAGAAAGCTAAATTGTACCACACATTTCGTACAGAATACTGTTTGATATGCGGTCAGTCCTCCGGGTACCCAGAACAATCCGTAGTCTCTGGAACATGTCTAGGAAATTTGCAGTCGTTGTTCTGAGTGCCTCTGCTTCAAAACCATATTTGGCCACTGCCATCACTACAGCTTCCAATAATCTAATCTTGGTTTAAAGACTTATCTTGCTATTCTTACAAACTTTTTTCATCAGTGAAAAAAAAAAACACTCTGAGCCTTGGCTGTTCTAATTTTAAAATCTTCAATGCTCCCACCGTCTTTGCTAATAATACTAGAATTAAAAGAGAGATAGGCTGAACATCTTGAGAGTGTGCTAAACCGAGATAGAGTTGCAGGAAAAGATATAAAGGAATATGAAAAGTTTGTGATATCTTGGATGTGAAGGAAGATTTATTTTGTGAGGAAGAATTAGTGAAAGTAGTAAAAGGATTAGAAAAGAATAAGGTCACAGTTGCTGATAGTGTGGTAAATTCTTAAATGTGGTTGCTCTGAGGATAGGATAGAAATCTATATATATATATAAAAATAAGTTGTATGTGTGTTATGTCTGTCTGTCTGTCTGTCTGTCTGTCGAGTGACGTCATTATATGACGTCTGAATTATTTCATCATATACCAATTCAGAAACGAATGTATTCAAGCCGAAGTAGCTGAGTTGATAAAACGTTATCTTCCAGGTTCCAGGTCCGAGAGGTTCCAGGTTCGAACCTTGGCTTTAGCATTAATACAAAAGAAGAAAAAAACTAAAAAAGGTAAAAACTACAAGAAAATACTAAAAAAACTAAAAAAGCTAAAAAACTAAAAAAAATGAAAAAAAAGGTAAAAAAACTAAAAAATAAATAAAAAAAACTAAAAAAAGGTAAAAACTTCAAAAAAAAACTAAAAAGAAAAAAAACTAAAAACTAGTAAAAAAACTAAAAAAAACTAAAAACCGAGAAAGAAAAAAAAGAAAAAAAGGAAAAAAACTGAAAAATAAAGGAGAAAAAGAAAACTAAAAACCGGGACACAGGGAATATAAACGACGACCAGGACACTCAAAGAGAAATTACAGACTGGGACACTGGGACACAAATAACGACCGGGACACTCAAAGATAAATTACAGACCGGGACAACGGGACACAGGGAATATAAATGACGAACGGGACGCTCAAAGAGAAATTACAGACTGGGACACTGGGACACAAATGATGACCGGGATACTGGGAATATAAATGACGACCGGGACACAGGGACACAACTACAAGGGGGATGCCGGGGGCACAGGGGGATATATAAATGACGATGGGGACACAGGGAACGTTCGATTAGCAATCACCATCAGCAAAGCTCAAGGGCAATCATTAGAATAATCAGGTATAGATCTGAATACGGATTATTTTTCCCATGGACAATTTTATGTTGCATGTTCAAGAGTTGGTAAACCTGACATTCTATTTCTATGCACAGACAATGGGAAATCGAAGAATGTTGTATATTCGCAAGTTTTACGTAGTTAAAAACATACATATATATATATCTTTCTATATTCACAGGTGGGACACAGGGACACAACTACAATGGCGTGTAACTAATATGGCACGTAACGACTAACGCGCGTGGGGGGGGGGGGGCGCGAAGCGCCCCCACCAACTAGGTGTTGGGTTGGCGCGAAGCGCCACACCAACAGCTAGTAATATATATATAGATAAAAGTATATACATAGATAAAAATAAGTTGTTTGTGAGTTATGTCTGTTACACTATGTCTGTTACGCCAGATTATATCTTCTATATATATAAAGAAAACAAACTAATTGGTAAAAATTGGGAATTTCATAAATTTTTTGAAATATTTTGACAATAGATTAAAGTAATTCGAAAACCTTAAAACAGATAGGCTACTTAAAATTCTGAGGTTTATTATAAATTGTTGAGCTTTAGCAAGCTTGGCACGTACAGAGGAATTAATAGTATAGATCTTAAAATGACAGAAGAAACAGCCGAGGAAGCTGCTCAAATAGTTAATTCAAAGAAAAATGTTAGTGTAAATCCTACAATGGCAGAAAAAACAGCCAAGCAGCTCCCACCCCAACAGCTAGTATATATATATATATATATATATACTAGCTGTTAGGGTGGCGCTTCGCGCCACCCCAACACCTAGTTGGTGGGGCGCTTCGCGCCCCCCCAAACCCCCCGCGCGCGTAAGTCGTTACGCGCCACATTAGTTACGCGCCATTGTAATTGTGTCCCTGTGTCCCACCTGTGAATAGAGATAGATATAAATATATGTTTTTAACTACGTAAAACATACGAATATACAACAATCTTCGCTGTCCCATTGTCTGTGCATATAAATAAATTGTCAGGTTTACTGACTCTTGAACATGCAACATATTATTGTCCATGGGAAAAACAATCCGTATTCAGATCTATACCTCATTATTCTAATGATGTGTCCCTGTGTCCCGGTCGTTATTTATATTCCCTGTGTCCCGGTCGTCATTTGTGTCCCGGTGTCAATTCTCTGTTTGTAATTTCTCTTTGAGTGTCCCGGTCGTCATTTATATTCCCTGTGTCCCGGTGTCCCGGTCGTCATTTGTGTCCCGGTGTGCCGGTCTGTAATTTCTATTCAAACAATCCCTGTGTCCCGGTCGTCATTTATATATCCCGCCTGTGCCCCCGGCGTCCCCGTTGTAGTTGTGTCCCTGTGAGTATTTTTTCTTTTTAGTTTTTTTTTAGTTTTTTACCTTTTTTCAGTTTTCTTTTTCTTCTTTATTTTTCAGCGTCACTATGAAGTACATATCGACGAACCTTTGTTTTTTTTTAACTTAAATCTGGTAGGCATTGATGACCTTATCCAAGTCAAAATCCCAAACCCAATCATCATCGCTATCATTTTCAGTTTTGATATGTTTTGACTCTCGCTGTCCAGGTGGATTTTCATCTAACTGCGCGGTTTTGCGTTCTTTAGCCGCAAGCCTGTTTTCTTGCTGTTCTTGTGATTCCCCGGCACGCTTTCTTTTCTTACTTTCTCTATCAGCTGCAAGCCTCTTTTCTTGCTGTTCTTGTGATTCCTCGGAACGCTTTCTTTTCTTACTTTCTCTATCAGCAGCAAGTTTTTTGGCATAAACTCTTTGAGCAGCTTTCTCGGCTGTTGCCATTGTAGGTTCTTCAGTCATTTTACAATTAAACATTTTTCCGTGAACAAATGTCTTAAATACCGTTAATGACGTCACCGTCATAGCAAAAATGACGACAACTAATTTCATGACGTCAGTCGACACAGAAACATGACGTCACCTGACAGACAGACACACAGACAGACAACTTATTTATATATATATAGATATATATATATATATATATATATATATATATATACATATATATATATATATATATGTGTGTGTGTGTGTGTGTGTGTGTGTGTGTGTGTGTGTGTGTGTGTGTGTGTGTGTGTGTGTGTGTGTGTGTGTGTGTGTGTGTGTGTGTGTGTGTGTGTGTGTGTGTGTGTGTGTGTGTGTGTGTGTGTGTGTGTGTGTGTGTGTGTGTGTGTGTGTGTGTGTGTGTGTGTGTGTGTGTGTGTGTGTGTGTGTGTGTGTGTGTGTGTGTGTGTGTGTGTGTGTGTGTGTGTGTGTGTGTGTGTGTGTGTGTGTGTGTGTGTGTGTGTGTGTGTGTGTGTGTGTGTGTGTGTGTGTGTGTGTGTGTGTGTGTGTGTGTGTGTGTGTGTGTGTGTGTGTGTGTGTGTGTGTGTGTGTGTGTGTGTGTGTGTGTGTGTGTGTGTGTGTGTGTGTGTGTGTGTGTGTGTGTGTGTGTGTGTGTGTGTGTGTGTGTGTGTGTGTGTGTGTGTGTGTGTGTGTGTGTGTGTGTGTGTGTGTGTGTGTGTGTGTGTGTGTGTGTGTGTGTGTGTGTGTGTGTGTGTGTGTGTGTGTGTGTGTGTGTGTGTGTGTGTGTGTGTGTGTGTGTGTGTGTGTGTGTGTGTGTGTGTGTGTGTGTGTGTGTGTGTGTGTGTGTGTGTGTGTGTGTGTGTGTGTGTGTGTGTGTGTGTGTGTGTGTGTGTGTGTGTGTGTGTGTGTGTGTGTGTGTGTGTGTGTGTGTGTGTGTGTGTGTGTGTGTGTGTGTGTGTGTGTGTGTGTGTGTGTGTGTGTGTGTGTGTGTGTGTGTGTGTGTGTGTGTGTGTGTGTGTGTGTGTGTGTGTGTGTGTGTGTGTGTGTGTGTGTGTGTGTGTGTGTGTGTGTGTGTGTGTGTGTGTGTGTGTGTGTGTGTGTGTGTGTGTGTGTGTGTGTGTGTGTGTGTGTGTGTGTGTGTGTGTGTGTGTGTGTGTGTGTGTTAAGTTTGTCAGAATTCCTTGTTTTGTGTTTGGGTTACTATTAGTGCCAGTCATCCTACTTAAGTTATTTGAAATGTTAAAAAAAAACTATTTTGTGACAAATTTACCACGAATTAATAGTGTCGTAAATGTCCTTCTGTTGCTGTTTTGGATATTTTGATGATCTCGGTATCGGCAAAAATGTTTTACATTTGGCTCATATTTTTCCGTTTTCAGGAAGACACCATGACACGATTGGCGTCGAAGATATGGAAATAACAGCTATGTTCTTCTTTATTTCGGTCTCAAACTTCTTGATTGAGATACGTGGAGACGCTGAGGCATTTAAGCTTTATGATGACCTCTTAACCGATTATAACCGAGTCATTCGTCCTGTTGGGAACGACTCAGATACACTAACTGTGAAATTGGGGCTTCGAATGTCACAATTAATTGATGTTGTAAGTTAACTTTCCTACTAGTTGGAACTCTAGCTGAAACTAAATTAAGATTTTGGAGTTTGAAGAAGACAAGATATAGCTAACGTCTTTATTTCTTTTGTCATTATGAAATACATATCGGTGAACCTTTGTTGTCTTTTTTTAAATGGCATAGTAGGCATTAATTTGAGCCTTTTCTTGATGTCATTACGTCCAAATGGACCTTCAATTAGAGGAAGTGCCTTTGTTAAATTACATTTTTTTTTTATTGGACATTTCACTTTTGCCTTGACTTGTCTTTTGTCATTATGAAATACATATAACCGAACCTTTGTTTCTTTGAATTGTTCAACTGGTGGGACAAAAACTTCTTTTTCTTCTAAAGATTTGTCATTTATAACACATGTAACTTTTGGTTTTTTGGGTTTTGTCTCATTTGTTTGGATCGTTTTAACTCGGCTTGTCTCTTGTTATTATGAAATCCGCATCGCCGAACCTTTGTTTTTTTTATAAAAAAAAGGTATGGTACGCATTGATTACCTTATCCATGTCAAAATCCCAAACCCGTCACCATCGCTATTATTTTCAATTTTGACAAGTTTTGATTCTTGCTATAAGAAACATAGCGTAACGAGTGAAGGATTGAGGGTATCCCCCTCATATACGGAATAATTTCTGTTTGTTTTGGCCTTTGATATTACTCCTTACATTCATCTGAAAAATACGTTTTTTTTAGTTAATACCGACTTATATTACATTATAATCAAGATAGAACATTGAAATTCTTAGAGAAAAATTGTGAAGCCTTAAGGATGTAAAGTTATAGAAAAGTCGTCTTAAACTCTTTGAATCCGAAACTCAATATATGCCAGATGTTCGCTTTGTTTGTGCTTATGATTTAGTTCTAAGGCCATCTAAAGAAATTACTACTAATACGTGAAAAGAGGCTGAGTACTTGGGCCAGATTTTGGCCAACAAAAACAAACAGTTTCGAACATTGAGGCAAAAACTCTTCTTGGCTTACCTTATTTTCACTGTTAGATGTTTCTAAATAAAAATTTGATTTTTTGTTTTATTTTAAAAACCAGGTTTCTCTCATGTGAAAGCATACAAAATCTTTGTTTTGGACAAGTTAGAAATCTAGTTACAGCCCTTTGTATTTCATCGTTCTAAAACTACATTAAAATACAATTTTTTTCTTTTTTAGAATTTGAAAAACCAAATAATGACTACTAGTATGTGGGTAGAACAGGTATGTTTTAATATTTTTTCCTTTCTTTCTGTGTTTAAGCTAATTTTCTGTTAATCATTTAAATTACATACGTTAAAAAGAATCAAATTAGAGGCACACTAATTTTACAACCTATAAAACAGGAGTTTTTAATCAGTCACTACTACCTAAAAACAGCTTTTGCCTCCCGTTGCGAAATTGTTGTCCTGTTGAGAAGCCAACAAGACCACAAATTCTTTTGATCTAAAATAACTTTAGGCCTTTCCCATAGACAAACCAAATTCTAGGAAGAAGAACCCATAAACGAAGACCCACAGACCACCAAAACCTACAATTCTGATTTCCAGCAAGTTTGTCGCAGTCGTAACGTAGAATAAGAGCACCCATCCTGCGGTCCAAAATATCAAATAGACCTGCAACAACAATACCATGGTAGCACCAATTTATTTTGAAGCGAACGGGAATAAAATAGAATTTTATTTCTTCATAGAAGACACTATGCGCATACTTGTAATACTACTTCTACGGCTACTGTAATTAATGACACTAAAGGCATCAAGTTGAAACGTTTAAGGGGAGTTTCAATTAAACAAACAAGAGCTAAGAGCTCATATGGCACTTTTGACGAGGTCGGAATAGCCAAGAGCTCATATGGTATGAGCTCTAACAAAATCCTAAGAATCAATAGATTGCTTTAAAAGGAATATCAGAGGGTTAATGCCGGTCGGGATTTAAAGTAAGAGCTCTGAGTCACGAGGTCCTTCTGAATATCAAAATTCATTAAGATCCGATCACCCACTCGTAAGTAAAAAAAACCTCAATTTTTATAATTTTTCCTCTCCCTTCAGCCCCCCAGATGGTCAAATCGGGGAAAACAACTTTATCAAGTCAATTTGTGCAGCTCCCTGACACACCTACCAATTTCCATCGTCCTAGCACGTCCAGAAGCACCAAACTCGCCAAAGCACTGAACCCCACCACCTAACTCCACCAAAGCGAGCGGATCCATTCCGGTTACGTTAATCACGTATCTACGACATTTATAAGCGTTTTACAAGATTTCCAGTTTCCCCCTCCAACTCCCCCCAATGTTAAAAGATCTGGGCGGGATTTGAAATAAGAGCTCTGAGACATGAGTTCCTTCTAAATATCAAATTTCCTTAAGATCCGGTCACCTCTTCTTAAGTTAAAAATACCTCAATTTTTCTTATTTTTACAAATTAACAGCCCCCAGCTCCCTCGAAGAGAAAGGATCCGTACCAATTATGTCAATGTCGTATATATAGCTTGTACTTATTCTTCCCATCAAGTTTCATCCCCATCTCTCCACTCTAAGGGTTTTCCAAGATTTCCGGTTTCCAAGATTTCCGGTTTCCAAGATTTCTGTTTTCCCCCTCCAGCCCTCTATGTCCCCGGATCCGATTCGAATTAAAAATGGAGCATCTGAGACATATGATTTTTCTATATTTCAAGTTTTATTAAGATCCCGATCACCCATTCGTAACATACCTCGATTTTCACGTTTTTCAAGAATTCCGGTTTCCCCCTCCAACTCCCTTCAATTTCACCGGATCTGGTCGAGATTTAAAATGAGAGTCCTAAAACAAAAGATCCTCCTAGATATCAAATTTCATTAAGATCTGATCACCCGTTCGTAAGTTACAAATACCTCATTTTTTTAATTTTTCCAAATTATGTCCCCCCCCCCCCCAACTCCACCAAACATAGTATATCCGGTCCGGTTATGTCAGTCACCTATCTTGGACTTGTGCTTATTCTTTCCACCAAGTTTCATCCTGATCTCTCCGCTTTGAGTGTTTTCCAAGATTTCCGGCCCTCTCCCCTTATGACACTGGATCAGGTCGGGATTTAAAATAAGAGATCTGAGTTTCGAGGTCCTTTTAAATAATAAATTTTATTAAGATACGATCACTCTTTCGTAACTCAAAAATACCTAGTTTTGTCTAATGTTTTGGAAGTAAAAACTCAAGCAGATCCATTCCGATTATGTCAATCCCGTATCTAGGACTTGTGCTTATTTTTCCCACCAAGTTTCATCCCAGTCCCTCCACTCTAAGCGTTTTCCAAGATTTTAGGCTCCCCCCCAACTTCCTCTTCACCAGATCCGGTTGGGATTAAAAATAAGAGCTCTGAGACACGATATCCTTCTAAAGATCAAATTTCATTAAGATCCGACCACTCCTTCGTAAGTTAAAAATACCTCATTTTCTTAATTTTTCAGAATCAGCCCAGCTCCCCCAAAGAGAGCGGATCCGTTCCGGTTATTTCAATCACGTATCTAGGACTTACGATTATTTTTACCATTAAGTTTCATCCCAATTTCCCCACTCTAAGCGTTTTCCAAAATTTTAGGTCCCCAACTCCCCCAAAATTCACCGGATCCGGTCAGGATTTAAAATAAGAGCTCTGAGATACGATATCCTTCCAAAAATCAAATTTCATTAAGATCCTATCACTCCTTGAGAAGTAAGCCTCCCCTAACTCCCCCAAATAGAGCGGATCCATTCCGGTATGTCAATCACGTATCTAGGACTTGTGTTTATTTTTCCCACCAGGTTTTATCCCGATCTCTCAACTCTCAGCGTTTTCCAAGATTTTAAGTTCCCCCCTCAATTCCTCCCAAGTGTCACCGGATCAAGTCGGGATTTAAAATAAGAGCTCTGAGACGCGATATTCTTCCAAACTTTAAATTTCATTAAGATCCGATCACTCCTTCGTAAGTTAAAAATACCTCATTTTTTCTAATTGTCAGAATTACCCCCCCCCCCCAGACTCCCCCAAACAGAGCAGATCTATTCCGGTTATATAAATCACGTATCTAGGACTTGTGCTTATTTTTCCCACCATGTTTTATCCCAATCTCTCACCTCTAAGCGTTTTCCGAGATTTTAAGTTCCCCCTCAATTCCCCCCAAATGTCACCGGATCAAGTCGGGATTTAAAATAAGAGCTCTGAGACGCGATATCCTTCCAAAAATCAAATTTAATTAAGATCCTATCAGTCCTTCGTAAGTTAAAAACACCTCATTTTTTTATTTTTTCAGAATTAACCCTCCCCCCCCAACTCCCCCAAAGAGAGCGGATCTGTTCCGGTTATGTCAATCACGTGTCTAGGACTTGTGCTTGTTTTTCCCACCAAGTTTAATCCCGATCCCTCAACTTTAAGCGTTTTCCGAGATTTTAGGTTCCCCCCTCAATTCCCCCCAATGTCACCGGATCCAGTCGGGATTTAAAATAAGAGCTCTGAGACATGATATTCTTCCAAACTTTAAATTTCATTAAGATCCGATCACTCCTTCGTAAGTTAAAAATACCTCATTTTTTCTAATTTTCATAATTACCCCCCCCCCCCCCCCGATTCCCTCAAACAGAGCAGATCTATTCCGGTTATATAAATCACGTATCTAGGACCTCAGCTTATTTTTCCACCAAGTTTCATCCCGATCCCTCCATTCTAAGCGTTTTCCAAGATTTTAGGTCCCCCCAACTCCCCTCAACGTTACTGGATCTACTCGGGATCTAAAATAAGAGCTCTGAGACACGATATCCTTCCAAAAGTCAAATTTCATTAAGATCCCACATCACCCGTTCGTAAGTTAAAAATATTTAATTTTTTCTGTTTTTACCGAATTAACCGATCCCCCCAAACCCTCCCAGATGGTCAAATCGCATAAACGACTATTTTTTAATTAATCTGGTCCGGTGCCTGATACGCCTACCAAAGCTCATCGTCCTAGCTTACCTAGAAGTGCCTAAAGTAGCAAAACCGGGACAGACAGACCGACAAAATTTGCGATCGCTATATGTCACTTGGTTAATACCAAGTACCATAAAAAACCATATGCATGCAAGTATTAGAGGGGCATATAAGCAATATAATAGGCAGCACTGCTCTGTCATAGAAAATAATATCATTGATATTTTAAAGGAGGTAATAAAGTTCTAGTACCCTTTTGAAAAGTGAAAAGAAATTGACGGGCAATCAGCCCTCCTCTTTAGCTTAGAATTTTCCTATCACTTCCAGTCAAAACTTAAGACAGCCATTTTTTCAGCATAACTCAACGGTCTTGTAACTATATCTCTAGAGCTATTGCCATAGAAACTGAAAATATTTAAACCATTATTTTCTTTTTCCCTGAAATGACCATGTCAACATAAAACCAACAGCAATTAGTTTAAAAAACTCTTTGCATAAAAAAAGTTTTTCAAATAAAAGTAAAGAGTTCAATTAAACCAAAAACAAGCAAAAGAAAATCAAACAATCTACAAAGCGTAAAACTCCGATAAATCAACATCAAAAATGAACCCCGAAACGAACAGAAACTACAATAAATAACCGATTCAAACTCAAAACGAGCAGATATTAACATGAGTAGGGCTTAAAACCATTATACCTTCCCAAGGCTAGAACGTAATTTGTACTTTATTGAATTTTTTTTATTGTTTTCACTTTTACTTTAAAAATCAAATATTATTAACATTTAACGGAATAAATATCAGCATATTTATATTTTACTGACAATGTACATTTATTTGTATTTGTTCATATCACTCAGTAAATCCACTGAGGCAGTCAATAAATCAAGCAATTGATTGATTTCAAATCAAATCAATTTCTCCAACCCCACTGCAACACCAGTTTCCTCGCCAATCCCCGATTTTCGCTTCAATCAGACTTTGGGGTTTCTTTCCCGAAACTTTAAAAAATGTCGAGTGCTTCTCTTCTTTTAAAAAACATCCTTACAACATATTAAAAGTTACCTGATTATTTTACCTGATTACTTTATTTTGATTTAGTTGATTCTGTCTCTATGATTCATTTATTGTGTTTGTTTATTTTCGTTTGTATATTACAATCGTCATTCTCACCCTTCTTTTGTATTTACTTGTTATTGTCTGTTTATTTGTTTGCTTGTAACTGATTTTTATTCTTTATTTGAAAATAATTATTTTTTATATAATGGCATAATAAAAGTGGAGCTTGCGAAGAAAAAGAATATGGAGCATGAGACCATTTACCGAAACAAAAAAAGAAATAAATAAAAAACACCACACTATAAAACCCCAAAACAACACATAAAAGATATGGGAAAATACAGAAAAATAACCTACTGAAAATATAGTTAATCTATTTCGAAAGCATACCCACCGAGCAACTCCGCACGTAAATCAGATTTAAACTGGTTGGAACTACCAATATTCTTAATATCATTCATAAGTTTGTTCGAAAGCTTGAAAATTCCAAAGCTTGGTAATTAAAGTCTCTTTTGATTTGGTTCAACGCCCCTCTCGACATTCCCAGTAAGTTTCATCTTAGTACTCTCAACTTTAGAATTAGTTAATAGTAGTTAAAATATCCCGCTCAAAATATCATGCAAGTTACAATTAGGCACCCTAAGATGTTCCTTTCATACTGTCAATACTCCTTTATGACACTTTGCGTGGAAATTTTGTGTTTCGATATAATTCCATATTCTCCTTAAAATTCCTCTAAATTTTGACCTTTAAAACCCCAGCGTTTGCAGCAGCAGTAGTAATTGTGGTAGCTGCGGTAGCAGTGGCAGCAATAATATTATGCCTATAGTGACTTTTGGTTAATTCAACATCCCCTCAAAATACTCTGAAAGCTTCAAATTAAGGATCAAAGTTGTTTTGGAGATAGTGTTGACATGCTCTTTTGACTACCTGCATGCACATAGTACGTTTTAATTTAGTTCAACATCACCCACAATTATTCTTTAAAGTTTTACCTTAATATACTCGGCCTTACTAGTAGTAGTGGTCGTGGTAATACTACTAGTATTAGCAGTAGTAATAGTGGCAGTAGTAGTAGTAGTAGTAGTAGTAACATTAGTAATAACAGTAGTAATAGTAGTAGTAGTGGCAGTAGTAACAGTAACATTAATAGCAGTAGCAGTAGCAGTACGAGTAGTATTTGTAGTATTAGTAGCAGTACGAGTAGTATTTGTAGTTTTAGTTTTGTAGTAACAGTAGCAGTTGTAGTACTAGTAATAGGAGTATATAAACCGTGCCTTTGGTTCATCCCCCTTAACATACCCTGAAAGTTTTAACTTAGTACTCTTAGCCATTCTTGTTATATTACTGTTACGCCCTTTTGACAAAACGAGTGCTAATAGTATATTTTGATTTAGTTCAACACCCCCTCAGCATTCTCTGACAGTTTCATCTTAATACTCTTTGCCTTATAGATAGTAGGAGTAGCAGCAGCAGTAGTAGTAGCAACAGTAATAGTAAGGCATATGGTGTTTTCTGGTTGGTTCACTATCCTCCTTAACATACCGTCATAGTTTGAACTGATACACCATTTTGACAACTTGCTGGTACTTAGTGGCTTTTGAATTAGTTGAACATTCTCCTCAGCATTCCTTGAAAGCTTCACCTTAATACTAGTAGGCTGTTTGGAGACCCAAGATCAACCATGCTAGTATCTGTTACTGGGATTCACTTTCCCAGCAACAAATACTCTATGTCAATTACGGACAAATTATTAACCTTAACCACTTACCCCAAAGCCTGAGGGGGTTTTTGTCATACCAAGAGGCAAAGTTAATGGCTGCTCAATTTTGCTGAACTTAATGGCTATTTCAAAATTTTGGTCGGATGTGTGTGAGAGAAGGACAGCAAAAAGAGGTATGAGAGGAAGGGCTGGTTGTTCTTCAATCACTCTTCACTCTTTAAAGAGACACTTTGACTTTCCATTTTCAATAGCCAGAGCCCCCTCCAAAGTTTCAACGATGGTTTCTATCATACAAAGTGGCTACATTAAACCTATTGCCTCGCCTATGAACTGAATATGACGAAGTTTTTTCAGTCTCTCTGTACATCTTGGCCTTCTAAATTTTTGTGAGTAGTTGTCGCAGTGGGTTTCTAATCAAGTGTGGGGGAAAGGTCTGTGAATCTAAAACGACCATACTCATTATTGGATTTTTGCCGTTTGAGATTTTACATGGCGCTGATCTGTCGTGTTTAATTTACAGAGCTCTTTTAAATTCGAGGATGGTAGTTTTCTCACAACTAAAAGTCAGTCGCGAAGGGACTCAGAAGCTCACCAAAGTGTGTTTTTCCATCACTATACTTTTTGGGTGCAATTGCTTTTGTGTTCCCTTTTCTGTTTCTTAGCAGCTACTCCGTGGAATCTTGCCAATCATCAGCAGGGATTATCTTTGAAATCCCGCTCTGCCTGAATGGGTAAGACTATCCAAGCATACCAGATGAACCTATGGTGGGGTGTTGTGTTAAACTACAGCCTCATTGTTTTTGACCTTGCAAGTCGGGGGATATTGTATCGTATCTGTTTTGGAGCTGAAGAAGAAACCCATGTTTCGTTTCATCAAGATCTATTTTATGATATTTGGTGCCTGCTTCTTCTTTTCAAAACTTGTATTTCTTAGAAGTCAAGAAAACTTTAGTTCAAATCTAGATAGACTGCATATTATATACCAAATCCTCATTAGAATTTCACATAGTCATTTGCTGGTACAGGCAATACTGTGACCAGTGAACAAACTGGAACGTGTTGACGTTCACTTGATTTTGTTAATGTATTTTTTCTTCTTCGATTGTAGCGTTTTGACCAGTTTGATCATTAGTGACATAAATAATTTTATTTTATAGAAGTAATGAGCTTACATTTAAAACACCAATCACGTAAACCGGGAGATGGTTCAGAATGGCATTCAGAACAAGTTCTTGCATAAATAGTTGTTAAAGAAAAATACCGTCAGTGATTTTGTTTTGCTCTTTGACACTATTTACGTGCGATTTCTCATTCGTAATTATTTCATTCCAAAGAGACAATGCGAGTCTCAGCTCTCAAGTAAATACAAATGGGTTTACTGTAGGTGACTAAAAATTGAACACTTGAAAAAATAATTTGGATTTACACAAAATGACAGTAGTGTTTCAATATGCCAATTAACTTACTCCATATACGTGATTCAGAAGGTTTGAGCTAATTTACATACTCGTAATAATCCTTTTGGGCTCCATAGGCAACTACTGTACTGCTTTTACAATTTACGAACTTTATAGTATGCAACCAAACAGAGCCAAAGCTAGACTCACGATGATAATTAAACTTTTCAAATAAGTGAACTGTATCTTTGAAAATCTTAAATTGCAAACCATGTAAAGCAGAATAGAAGTTCCGAATATTTTGTTGCCAATCTGCGTAAATATAGCCTTTTTTATTATGTTATTTCTGGGAACTATCCATCTTTTGATAATGAAGAACTTAAGAGCTTGATAAAAGCCTTCAATGTTGACAACTTGAACTTTTCTCTTTCTTTTCTTTCTCAGGAATGGGTAGATTACAAACTCAAGTGGGATCCAGAGGACTATGGTGGGGTGAAATATTTACACGTGCCTTCTGATGCTATTTGGCTTCCAGATATTGTCTTATATAATAAGTATGTATTTTTTTCTGTTTTTCTTGTTATTTTTCTTTCTTGTTATTATTGAGAGGGGTGAGTGTCCTGCCCCTAAAGGGCAGAAACCGATATTTTCAAAAAGGGACTTACTTCTGGTTACTTTTAATCGAGTTTGTGTAGTGGGACTAATTTGTCAAGGCCTGGAGCTTAACTTTTTGGTTATTTTACTTGATAAAGCTTTTCACAAAATGAAGTTCATCATTAAATTTAGGATTAAAAAAATAAATAAGTTCTTAGACACATTGCAATTCGAGTTATAATTGAAATGAAATAAATATTTTGAAGATGAATTCATGTTCGTACTGAGTTTGACTTTATTCATAAGCTCATTGATACTAAGTTCAAACATAACTATTTACCATTTAAAAGTTTTGCTCCTTTTTTGTTTATTTTTATTTGTATCATTGTTGACAACAGTTTTGTTATCGAAGAGTTCATGATAGTTACCTTTAAGTAAATAAGGTCCATGCCAATGGTATACAGGAATCTAAGAAAAACAAAGCTTTGACATTATAAACAGACCATAAACAGGATTTGATTTTTGACCAAATTGACAAAAGGGGACACCCCCAAAAAGCAACACAAATTATTTAAAAGAAAATATATCATCGGTTGCTGAATATTCAATACCTAATGTTAGAGATGTCAATTTTCTAAATGCAAAACACGAATTTCTGCACATTCCATCGAAAAATGGTCACAAATGTGTTTTTATTTACTTTTCGTTTTTAAGGGGGTTATAATGAAACTGGTAGACATAAAATAACAGAATGAGACACAAATTAGGATAAAAGCACGTTAGAATGGAACTCAACATCTTTTGCGCCCTATTTTAGTAGCAAAAGGAATCTTGAAACAGAGAAGTGCTAATACTCGCAAAACAATACTGCAAAACAAAAATGTCGGCCTAGCTTTTGCCAAAGTGCTGTCAAGGGAAGCTTCTGAGTTAGGCAATCAGTTTAAAGCTATTAGAAAGGCATTACATAGCATGATATTTTTAGGAACAAATCTGCCGGACAGTGAAGCATTTTTTCACAAAAAACCGCAATTATAGAGAACGTATTATGCAATTTCACTTACGGTTATACAGCATTACCTACAGTCATGAGAAGTGAGAGAGAGAGAGAGAGAGAGAGAGAGAGAGAGAGAGAGAGAGAGAGAGAGAGAGAGAGAGAGAGAGAGAGAGAGAGAGAGAGAGAAGAGAGTAAATAGCAGAAAGGTTCAAAAAAATGTGTAAAAAACTAAAAACCCTTACTATATAAAAAAAAAGAAACTGCCCATTTACAGTTAACAAATATATCAAGTGTCTTAACTAAAAAAAATTTTCCACTTTTATAAATTTCTATGTTTTTGTTTTGCATGTCAGTGGAGAGGCAATTTAGCGTAAGAAGTTATTTACTATCATTGCCATCAACACCAGTACCCTGATGACCATCGAAATAACAAAGATTTCCATCATCCGAAGAAAAAGAATTACCATCATCTTCGGCATTCAAATTTCAGGAAAAATAAAAGAAAAAGACATGGAAATCCAGTATTCTCGAAGGGGGAACGGGGGAACAAACCCACATTGCTTATTTGCCGCGCTATTGCTTGCTCACTCTGAAACAATAAGTTTAAAGAATTACTGACTCGAGACTTATTGGTAAAACTTATTGTTCTAGAGATATTTTAGTTTCTTTTATTACATTTCAAATTTCATCACTTTCGTTCAGTGGTCGCAGGCATAAACAAACACAAGGTATATTTTTCTCTTTCTTCACGTTTTCTTTTGTCTAAAACAATGCAAAATAAATCATTTTAAATTAATTCGGAAGCGCATACACTAGAAAATATTTCCTGAAAAATAACTGGGTAGATAGAAAAGAAGAAAATATAAATAAATTTACAGACTCCTTTATATTTTTGTCTTCTTTAAATTATTTTACTCTGACGTCTCTTCTAAAAAGTCTTTAGAACTGCTGTAGACTGACTTTGTATCGGTTATTTCCGTTGCAAAAAAAAAAAAAAAAAAAAAAAAAAAAAAAAAAAAAAAAAAAAAAAAAAAAACTCATTATTAAATCTTCAAGTGCTTTCTTTGCCCCTTGAAGCAGTTTCATTTCTTTGACTGCTAACAAACAGGTACTTAAAAAGCACTCCATCTAAATAGTTTGCTCCAGATATCATTCCCATTCTTATGTCTCATTTTTGCTCTCTTTATTTGCATTGTGTAACTTTTGTTTGATGTTATCTAGTGCGGAAGGAAACTGTGAAATAACAATAATGACAAAAGCTTTGGTCCGATACGATGGAACTGTTATGTGGAAACCACCAGCGATATACAAGTCCTTCTGTGAAATAGATGTTGAATACTTTCCTTTTGACCAGCAAACCTGTATGATGAAATTTGGGTCTTGGACTTTTGATAAGAGTACGGTAAGATCATACCTCTAATTTAAAATTTGGAGTAATTTCCATGTTTGTACAGCCATGTACACAGAGATAAATTTCATATGTAGGTACGGATAGATTATTTTTTCGGAGGGGCCAATCTTTTTTGGTTATTTTAATGAGAAAGGGCAAAAGCTCAGAATAATTTAGAATTCTGTATGTCCGTCTTCAGTGGGGTGTGCATTTAGACAGGTAGGGCTTTCTTAAAACTGTAGAACACTATAGAAAAATCTACCTAAAATGACTCCAGATTCAACCGAAAATTGCTACAAATGGAGGCCTTTTTAGTTTTCTAATCAATTCGACTTTATTGCTCAAAGTGTATCAGTGTCTACAACAGAAAGAAAATCTAAACTAATATATTCCTATCAAAATTCCAAATTTTATTTCTGGTGAGAGCCTTACAAAAGTAAACAAAGCTACCTCTCTAAAATTGACGGAAAAAGAGGCTTAAACTGTAAAAGGTGTATTTGGTGCAAGCAACAACTCGAACAAATTATCTCGAAAAGTCTTCTAAGTAGCTAAACAATGTAGAAATATTCTAAGAATCCGTACTTTTTGTTAGGTCCCTGGCCCTTATAACGAGATAAATTTCTTTTCCGCTATTCATCATCTTCCTTTAAACTGATTAATTCCTTTTCCCTTTTTATGCGAGAACCTTTTCACTTCTTTTATGGTAAAATAGTTCGTGGTAATCAAACAGTTCGTGGTAACGAACTGTAGTAAGGAGCGACCCGGCTCAATTGTAAACGAAACTCTAAAAAATGGAATTTTGATACTAAAAGATACATCAAAAGAATCGGATTTTTATGCTGATTTTAAATACATAAGTTTCATCAAGTTCATCAAAAGTTAAGAGCCTGAGAAAATTTGCCTTATTTTGGAAAATAGGGTAAAACACCCCCTAAAAGTCATAGAATCTTAATGACACACAATCTTAATGAAAATCACACCATAGCATTCAGCGTATCAAAGAACCCTGTTGCAAAAATTTCAAACTCCTATCTACAAAAATGTGGAATTTCATATTTATTACCAGAAGACAGATCACGGGTGCGTGCTTTTTTTTCCAGGGATCATCGTATCGACTCTGTGGTCCTAGAATGTCGCAAAGAGGCTTATTCTAACTGAAATGAAAAGTTCTAGTGCCTTTTAAGTGACCAAAAATTGGAGGGCATCTAGGCCCCCTCCCACGCAAATTTTCTCTCAGAGTCAACGGATCAAAATTTTGAAATAGCCATTTTGTTCAACATAGTCGAAAACCACAATAACTATGTCTCTGGGGATGACTTACTCCCCTAGAGTCCCCGGGGGAGGGGCTGCTAGTTACAAACTTTGACCAGTGTTTACATACAGCAATGGCTATTGGGAAGTGTACAGACGTTTTCAAGGGGATTTTTTTGGTCTGGGGGGGTTGAGTGGAAGGGCTAAGTGGGAGGATCTTTCCTCGGAGGAATATGTCATTGGGGAGGAGAAATTCAATGAAAACGGCGCAGGATTTCCTAGCATTACTACAAAAAAAAAACAATGAAAAATAAACATGAAAAATTTTTTTTTTTCAATTGAAAGTAAGGAGTAGCATCAAAAATTAAAACGAACAGAGGTTATTACGCATATGAGGGGTTCTTCTCCTCCTAAATACCTCGCTCTTTATGCTAAAGTATTTTTAGTAATTTCAACTATTTATTCTGCCTTTCCAGAGCCAAAATCAAACATGCATTAATTCAAAACGTTCAGAAATTAAATATATAAAAAAACTAGTTTTTTTAACTGAAAGTAAGGAGCGACATTAAAGCTTAAAACGAACGGAAATTACTCCGTGTATGAAAGGGGCTGTTCCCTTCTCAACGCCCCGCTCTTTACGCTAAATTGTTTTACTGTTTAATAAAGTAGAATTGAGAGAAAGAGTCAAACTTTAGCGTAAAGAGCGGGGTGTTAAGAAGCGAGCAGCTCCTTTCATACACGGAGTAATTTCTGTTCGTTTTAAGTTTCAATGTCGCTCCGTACTTTCAGTTTAAAAAAACTAGTTTTTTTTATTTAATTAATCTAAAAAAAACAGAGATTTTCAGAAGGAAGTAAAGAAGGAGGTTGTTCGTTTAAAACTTAAACGAACAAAAACAATTGCTTGGCAGCCTAAATGGGCTGGGAATATCATAACAATATATGAGGACATACATCAAAAAAATTAATGCACTTAAACAAAATGATGATATTTTCCTATATTCGCAGGATTATAGGAAGTTAGTGCTTTACTGAAAACACAAAACAATATATGAGTTTTGGTACAATAAAAGCAAACCAATTAAAGATACTTTTGACGGTATAGAAACAAAGTATTCTAGGAATTTTGCTTATAATTGTACCCGCTTCATACTTCCAATTTTTAAAGTTTAGAAATGACACCAAAAATGCAGTTTTTAGGTTTATATGGCACTTACATATGTAAGAATTGAATAAAAATCAGGTGGATATGAGTAACAACTTCAAAATGAGCCACTAAACATCTCTCAACGATGTTCTGATAGCCAGCTACCCCCCCTCCCAACTTGAGAAATGGCAACAAAATTGATATTTCTATTGCCATGTCGCACCTACAGATGGTGGAATTTATAAAGAACACATAAATACGAGCAATAGCTTTTAAATGAGTCATTAAACATCTCTAAATCATGTTCTGCTAACCCACTATCCCTGGCACACACAAAAAATCAGACACATCAGCGCTATCAATGCAACAAAGTGATTTTTCTTGTTGTTAAAGGCGGAGGACTGCGATTATGCTGTACGATATTTTTTGACCAAGCTAGTTCCAATGGTGCACCTTTCATTTTGATCTGACGCAATTTTCAGGGGTTCCAGGCTTTTTTGAAATCACCATAGATTTGTTTTCGCAATGCTTTTAAGACTTAATTTTCTTTTAAGACTAACCGAAGTAATGGTTGCCATTACTGAGCCAGTTTCAGGTATTTTTTTTTTTTTTTTTTTTTTTTGCGTCTTATCAGCATTGGGTTACTATGGGCTGTGGTTTGTTCTTTACAAGGTTTCAACCATGACTATTTTAGCTAATTAATGTATAAGAATTAACAGACAGAAAGCGAATCATTCAGTGGATGGACACCTTCATTAGGTCTTTTTGCAGGGTTTTTCAACGGTTTATTAAAAACTAAAACCATGATTTTTCTGCGAGACATGATGGACCCTGGGATTCGTCAAAAGAGCACACCCACTCAGAAGATGACTGATTTTATTTTTGCCCTTATGTTTTTAGTCACCAATTATACTTTAAACTGAATAGTAAGTTTCTTCAAGTTTATTGCGTCGATATATATCTGTCCAAGCCAAGATTCGGGGTTTTGGGGTTTTTGCAACGATTTTTAGTTAGGGCGAATCAGGCCTAATCTTATTTCCAATGTTGAGACGGGTATATCAAGGGCGTTAATCTTTAATAATCTGTTATTTTTTCCCAACGACACTTCATATAGAAGGGGCGGTTGTATATACTTCGGATGTGGCTCTTTCGATTAGAAATCGTAGTTCTAGCGCCCTTTATATGAGTCAAAAATAATCGGAGACAAATATTCAAAATCCCCACTTTCTCTTTTATTCAAATAATTAGGATTATAATTTTGAGATAACTCTTTTGTTTAGAATAGTCTGAAGGTCATATACCTATGCTTCCAGGGTTGAAAAAAAAAATCACTGCCAGGGAAAAGTGTTGTAAGTTATGCAAGGTGCCCATTTTTAACATATAAAGTTCTTATGGAAGGGATGGCCATAAGAACTTTCGAAGAAGCTCATTCGACTTGAAATCTTAAATTCAAGTTCCCTTTTTAAAGTCAAAATTGATCGGAGGGCAACCAACCCCCCACCACCACGCCCTCTTTTCCCCAGATTCTTTCGATCAAGATTTTGAGGTAGTAATTCTTATCAAAGTAGTCCAAAGGTCAAATAACTATGCTTCCGGGTTTGAGACCCCCCCCTACCAGCCCCTTGGGCAAGGACTGTAAGATATGTAAGTCACTAGAATTGAAAATCAGAAGCTTTAGTGGCTTTTTCATGATTTAAAGTGGTCTTGGAGGGTGAAGAGCCCCCCTAAAATCCCTTCTTCCCCAAATGTATTCAATCACAATTTGAGATAGACACTTCGTCCAAAAAACAACCATGCCTCTGGGGTTGAAAAAATTCCTTACGGCCTCCGGGGCAAGGGTTGTAAGATATGTATGTTGTTCATTGTTAACAAATAAGAGTATGATGGAAAGGGTGGTCGCATAAACTTCGGAGAAGGCTCATCAAATTTGAAACCGGAAGCTCTAGTGCCCTTTTTAAGAATAAAAAGTGATCGAAAAGCAACCAGTCCCCATCCCCCGTGCCCTGTTTCTCAAATAGATCCAATAAAAATTTTGAAATTGCCATACTGTTAAAATATTTCATAGGAGAAATAATTATGTCTCTGTGGATGGACCCTGCAGCCGCGATCCCTGGAACAAGGGATGTTAGTTAAGCAAGTTGAACATTGTTAATATATAAAGGTTTTCGGGATGAGGTGGTCATATAAACTTGGGAGGGAGCTCATTGATTTGAAATTGAAAGTTTTAGTTTCCTTTTTAAGAGTCTGGAGCGATTGAAGGGCAACCCCTTCCCCTCCGCACACCATTTCCCCCCAAAAATATCTTATCAAAATTGTAAGATATCCATTTTTTCAAAACAATCGGAAGGTCAATTCGCTATGCTTCCAAAGCTCAGCCCTCCCCCCAGTATTCAGAGCAAGGGTTGTAAATTACGCAAGCTCTCCATTATTAACATATAAGGTTGTTTCAAAGGGATAATTGTGTAAGCTTTGGAGGAGGCTCATATGATTATAAATCGAAAGTTTTAGTACCTTTATTAAAATTCAATAGCGGCCGAAGAGTATTCACCCCCCCCCCCCCACGCCTTTTCCCCCCAAAAGTGAGATCAAAACTTTGAGAAAGTAATTTTGTTCAAAATAGTTCGAGGGTCAAATAACTGTCCCTCCAGGGTTGATACCCCCAGCCTCCTGGATAAAGGCTATAAGTTATGCAGGTTGCTCATTGTTGGACTTCTGGAAAATTATAGATTTCTATCAGAAAAGAGGACATGTTTGATCCTGGGTCTCCAGAAAGGTTTACTGAATTAAGTTGACACTTGAAAAAATGTAACTAAATGTTATAAGGAGGGAAATGTTGAGGTGCAAGTTGAACACAATAAAACGCCTTACGTGGTTGCTGATTATGAAAAAGAAGATATCAGTAATATCTAAAGAAAGATTGAAGGTATTAAATTGAAGTTTTCAAAGTATGTCTCAGATATGCCGCAAAGAGAATAGAGTGATCAGCCCTCCCCCTCCTTGCCTTTTTTCAGGTTACCTCTGTTCAACATTGCTCAAACTTTTGGGATTTGTCATTTTTTGAAACTAATCTAAAGTTCTAATAGCTATACTTCCAGGGATGCTCTGCCAGTAGTAATGTCTACACAAACACCATGACAGCCCTATTCCAGTGTAATGTTGGAGTTGCTAACCCCTAGTGTCCCTTCAATATGTCCTGACAGCCAATATCCCATTGGAAATCAATTTATCCTGACGGCCAATACCCCCACGGGGTCCCAATTGATCCTGACGGCCAGTACTCCCACCATACAAGTGGCCAGTACCCCAACCATTTGGAACTACCAATCCCTTATGTCTGGCATTTGAGATAAGAGCATTCCTTGAGATAAAAGGCCCCATGGTGGTACTGGCCGTCAGGACCAATGGAAGGGGCTACAAAGGGTTAGAAACTTCAATAGTACACCGGCAGAGTGTTCTGCTAGTACAGATAGAGGAGATGCGAGGGGTTAGCAATTTCAATAGTACACTGGGGTAAGGCTGTCATGGTTTCTTTGTACGCATTACTACTTATGCCCCCAATAGCTCCAGGACAAGGATGCAAGTAGTCAAAAATTCAAGTGTCTCTGCTTATGTGGATAAAATAGCCCCCAAAAGCTTCGGAGGGGGGGGATATCGAACACAATTAAATACTGTGTGCTTATTTGTTGTCAGAAGGGCGTATATTCAATATGTAAGGAACGGCTGAGGGTGTTAAATTGATAATCTCAGAGGATGTTCAGAGGGATGTGAAAGAGCTACCGGGGGGCAACCAGTCTCCTTGCCCTTTTTAGATGCCCCTTTCTCTCATCACTAATCAAGATTTTAAGAAAGTCATTTTGTTCAATAATTAAAAAGGTATATTAACCATGCCTCTAGGGATGCATTGCTCCTCATAGCCCCCAAGGCGAAGATTGTAAAGTAGGCAGTTTGTCCTTATAGCATTTATCACGAGGGAAAGGGGGATGTTTGATTCTAGGTGGGATCGAAAAGGCTAAAGATATTAAGGCAAAACATCAGCTAATTTTGAGGGGAATGTTAAAATAAATCAAAACATACTATATGTATCAAAGATGGCTACGTGCACAGTATCACAAGAATAGCTGATGGTATTCAGTTTAAACTTTCTGGACATGTTGAGAAGGATATTAAGAGGTGGTTGGAGGGCAACCAGTTCCCTTCCCATTCCGTTCTTACTATCTCACTATCTTTTTCTTTGTTTTATTTTTATTTTTCTTGACTTTATGGTCCATTTTTTTCATTCTCCAAAATTTACTTTTCGAATATTTCAGGTTTCTAATATAGCTTCGAATTCACTGGCAGGATATGTAAATACATTTGATTCGTTCTAAATTAGTTTTTAGCTTGTTTTTACGCCTAGTACGACTTAGCTTCGTTTTTGTATCCATTCAGGCCTCAGTTTGTTTTTGCTCCGATTCAGTTATCAGCTAGAACTTAGCTCGTGTTTGTACTGACTCCAACCTTAGCTTGTTTTCACACCCTGTCATTGCTTTCTTTGCTTTTGCTCTGAGTCTCTCTGCAAATTGGAATTGGCAGATTTTTGGACTGCATCATCAAAATGTGGCAGTTTGGACTCAGCTGGTTTTTTCGGTTTTTTTTTTTTTTTTTTTTTTTTTTTTTTTTTTTTTTTTTTTTTTTTTTTTTTTTTTTAGTAACTCGGTCGGCAGATATTTTGTGCATCTTTGACAGCTGTGTTTCTACAAAATATTTTGCCAAATGATTCTCAAGTTTATCTTTCAAAAATTAACGAATACAGTCCTGTTGAAAAATCAAGCGTTATGTTAAAAAATCAACTTAAAGATTCTTCCTTATTAATGAAGCCTCAAAACCTTTTCATAAGGAATACTAATTAGTGCCTGAGGGGACTATTTTATTCTTTTCAATTTTTTACAGCGAACATAATGGAAATCTCTCTGAATATTTATCTATTTCTCTGACCTCTCTAGATCAGGTAGGTCAGTTTAGTCACTTGACTAATTTTCTGAGAAATAAATGCTAAGAAATTGGTGTTTTCATCTAATGCTTGAAGCCACTGAATATCCGCAGACAGAAGACAAATGAGATAGCATTTCCATAAAACCAATAATATTGGCTGTAATGGTTGAGTACATTCTACTACAAATGATAATTGTACTGTCTAATATACGCAGCGCAATAGCGCTGCCTAAGTAAAGAGCGAACGGGACGAATGTGTTTTCCCCCGAGGCATTCTGTATGGAAGGATTTGTCGTAAAAACTTCAGAAGGGGCTCTTTCGACTGGAACTCGAAAGTTCTAGAGGCCTTATTAAGAGCCAGAGTGGTTGGAGGGCAATCAGCCCCCTTCCTACGTACCTTTCGCCCCAAATATATCCAATTCAAAGTTTGACAGACCCTTCGTGTTCAGTATAGTTAAAAAGGTCAAATAACTACGCCTCTGGGAATGACAATCCCCACAGCCCTTTAGGTAATGGCAGTGAGCTACACAGTCCACCCATTGCTTTGATATCGGGAAAAGGGGGGGGATTCTTTAACATTGAATGTCTAAAAAGACAAAGGGCATTCAGGTGAAGCTTTCTTGGATCGTTGAGGGAAGTGCTGGATTAAAATGAAAACACACTCTGTGTATGCAGATTGTCAAAATGGTGTAACGCAAGAAAGTCTTAAAACATTAATTTGGAACTTTCAGGGGATGATGAGGATATCCTAGGAATTGCTTTGGGTATTAAAATTAAACTTTTACAGTGTTTTGAGGAGGCTACTGAAAAAACGGAAGTGCCTATGTGCATACTGCTACTAATAGTAAGCCAACTGCTAATACTATATCTATTGCTACTAGTGAAGCTAGGGGTATTAAGGTGGGGCTTTCAAAGAATATTTAAAGGGATGTTGAACTAAATGAGAAACACTATGAGCAAGTAGATTGTCAAAAGGGTGCACCAGCAATGTTTTATGAACGGTTTTTATGAACAAAGTTTTTATGATTCAATCTTGAAGGTGAAATTCCAGAGTATACCAAGGCAGCGTTGAACTAACCAAAAGGAACTATGTGCATACTTTTATCACTGCTTTTGCTGCTACGATTACTGCTACTAGTGAGGCTTATGGTATTAGGGTGAAACTTCCAGGGAATGTTTAGGGGGATTTGAAACTTTATTAAAACAAACTATATTCATCCTTGCTGCCTAATATTCATGCAGGTTGTCAAAAATATGAGTAATATTGAGGAAGTTGGATAATATTGAAGAGAATGTTGAGGAGGATCTTGAACATAATTGAAATAAATTAAATAAATACAGGTCTATAAGAAGGGTATTGCAGCTACATCCAAGGAACCATGCAGAGCATTAAGTTCAAACTTTCAGCACATGTTGAGGGTGGTTGTGAACCAACTAAAATTTACCCTTTCCATACTACTACCATTACTTCTACTCCTATTACCAAGGGCAAGCTGTAAAAAGGACATATCGGTAGTAGCTTAAGAACGGCTTAGAGTTTAATGTTGAAATTTTCACGTCTATTAGATATTGTTCTAAATCAAAACACATTATGTGCATGCAAGTTTTCAAAAGGGTGTATCGACAAAACATCAGAAATAACTTAAAGTAATAAGTTGAAACTATCAGGGCAGAAGTAGTGGATTTTGAACCAGACAGAAAAAGCAAAATGCAAATACTATTAATGGTATTACTACTAATGCTACTACTACTGCTATCACTCACATTTCTCCTAATAATCCTGCTATTACTTAGAGTACTGTTATTGCCAAGGATATCAGTAAAACGTTCACAGACTGGTGAGCGCGGTGTTAAACTGAATCAAAACACACTATGTATGTATGGGTTATAAAAGAGGTATATTAGAAATGTCACAGCAACGCCTTGGGGTACTGAGCTGAAGTTCCTAGAGCTACAAATGTTACTACCACATTTGCTACTTCTGTTTATACAACTACTACTATTAATGAATAAAATCAAAATAGTTAAAGTGCATCCAGGCTGCCAAAACTAATCAGGTAGGCAAAATATCAAGGTGCAATTTCTTAGTACTGTAACAGAACATAAAGTAGAAACTATAAGGGAAAGCTATGCTACTTTAAAACTAAATCAAAAGAGACTATGTGCATGCTGGCTGTTAATAGAACATCGCAGCAACTTTTGAAGAACACTATTATTATTACTATTACTAACAACTCGCCACAGTACCAAGCTTGCTGTGGGAAGCACGGCTACACTCACTCCTCTTCCTCTATTCCAATCTATTACCAATATATCTACCAGGAAAATCCCTTTCCCTTGAATTTTTCCTTACGCCATCCTCCCGTTCCATTCGGAGTTGACTTGCCTTTTGTTTAGGCCTAGACGGTTGGGCGATAAGGACAATCCTTAGAAATTTGTCGTCCTTCATCTACAGAACGTGCCCTAGCGATCTCAAGCTTTCTCTCATTAAAGCCCTGGAAAGTGGGATTGAACCAAATTTTTCGTAGAGCTTACTGTTTGAGTTACGTTCAGTCATTAGGGCACCCAAAACAATTCGTTGGCAAAACAATTCGTTGTTCTGAAAATCATCTAGTAAATACTCCTCGGTTTTTTGAAATGCCCATGCTTCAGAGCCCTAACTAACCACTGACATAACTGTAGCTTCAAATATTCCAATCTTTGCTCGTAGACTTATCTTTGTATTCTTCTAAACTTTTTTCAACTGTGAAAAAACACCCTGAATCTTGACTATTCTACTTTTAATATCTTTTCGGGACCCACCATCTTTACTAATAATACTGCCGAGGTACGTAAAGCTGTCAACTTGACCCATCTTATCGTTACACAACAACTCTAGCTTTAACGACTTAGTCCTCTTAACATTAATTTTTAAACCTATTCTTACGCCCTGAACTTCCAAAACCTCTAAAAGCCCTTTCATTTTGCTAACATTTTCATCTAGGACACTGAAATCGTCAGCGTAACCTAACTCCAAGAGTGTTTTACTTCCCCATTTGATTCTGTCTTCTTCCATTGCCTTTGCTATGCTCCTTAGGAAAAAGTCTATCAAAGTGATCCGTATAAATGGGGATAGAAAGCAACCCTGGTTAACTCCTGATTTAATATCAAACCAGCTACTAACCTAATTTTTTACTTTAACCGCAGTAATGTTATTCTCATAAGGAATACTAATCACTTAAACGTATTTATCTGGTATATTATACAATAAAAGGACCTTTGCAAAGGTTCTTCTATCAGCTAAATCAAATGCATACATCTAAGCTTTGGGCCTGAGGACTAAAGGCGTTTGATTTTTTAAGACACTTCTTAATTATTAACCAAAGAGTGACAATTTGGAAAACACATTCTTTCCCCTTCCTAAGACCACACGGTTCTTCTCTTAAAGCTTTATTAACAGCCTCTTTATTTCTAAAGAGTATTATCATATTAAGTATTTTGTTTCCTCAAGAAACCGGGTCATTGCCTCTCTAATTGCCACGTTCACTCTGATCACCTTTCTTACAAAGAGGTTTAATTAGTTTTCATAAGAATTACTAGGTATCTCCTTTTTCTCATCTTTAAATCATCATTAACTCATCTTTAACATGATAACCACCATGTTTAAGAAACTCATTTACCACATTATAAGCACTATGTGTATTATTATTTTAGTATCTTTAGTATATTTTTTTTCATTGATTGTTCTTCAGAAAATAAATCTTACTTTACTTACTTTTCATTCTCTTCTGTATCTTTTCCAATGGCACTATCACGGTTTAGCACATTCTCAAAATGTTCTGTCCACCTTTCTTTAAATCTTTTCGTCTTACTAATTGTGTCTCGGTTCCTTTCTTTAACTAGGACACGTCCAGATTGACAATTCTCTCTCAATGAATTAATATATATGAACTCAATGAACGATATTTTACTAATATGCCGTCTGGCAGCATTTACCGGATCCTCCGCAATTTTATCCATGGCCTCCACTTTACGCCTCCTTAATTCATATTTTAATGGTTTCTTCACTTTCTTCGCATTCCTCTTCTTGTCATAAGATCTATCATTCAAATGGTTCTTCTACAAGTCCCTTCCCTTCTATATTAAACATTCAGCATTTTTACTAATATTCCTAGCTCCATTTCTTATATTCTTCCCTAAAACACCATCAACGACTTCACAAACTATTTTCCTAAAATTCGTCCACCTATTTTCTGTATTTTCAAATATTAAACTGTATTTTTAAACTCTCCATTTTAGTATTCAACTGTTCTTGGAAAGAATCTCTCAAATTCTGATCCTGGAGTCTACCAGCATCATAGGTTCCCGAGGTAGTTAACCTTTCTAAATTTCAGCTTTAAATCAACCTATAACACTACTAAACTCTTTACTCTTAATATCAATAACAGCTCTCCTATACACCCTAGTATCTCGCATCGATCTTGCCAGTCTTCTGTTTTCAATGACATAATTAATAGATTTACATATCTTAAATCATAAAGAAACCGTATTAGCTTACGGGCCTTTTTACGACCAAATAGTATATAGGTTATAACTAGATTGTTATTCCTACAAAATTCCAGCAGTCTGTAAACATTGCTGTTTTCTTTTCCCACATCAAATTTATCTAGCCTAGAAAACCATCTAGTTGCTGCTGAAATGGGCATTAAAATTTCCCAGTAAAAATATCATATTTCTACCTGAGACCCTGTCTATTTGCTTTTGTAGTTTGAAGTAACATTCATCTGAGTCTCTATTAGTATCTTTTTTGGAGGCATGTATGACTTAGTCATAATATGTCACGATTAGCATTCATAATTAAAAACATAACAACTTAAAAAAGACCTAGCAGGTTTCTTATTCATCATGAGCTATACTCTCTGCCTATTTACCCTATCCCTACTGCCTGAGTAAATAAAAATTGTATTACCTAACTTCATACTTCCTATCCCTGGGATAGGAGTTTCTGAAGCTTTTAATAAGTCAAGACCATAATATTTCGTAGTCTAACAATTTCTATGATTATTGAGGGTATAAGTTGAAATTTTAAGGGCTACTATTATTACTACTTCTGCTCTTATTACTGTCCTAAATTAAAAGGGCGTAAGGGCATCCAGGTTGCCAATATAACTTTGATACAATGGCTTAGAAACAGATTACGGTATTAAGTTTCATTTTTCAGAGAAAGTTGAGGAGGCTTAAAACTAAATCTGAATATACTAGGTGCATCCAGGTTGAGTAAAGTGCGTATACTTATCAAAACTGTTGAACAATTTCGCCCTACATGTCAGTAGTAATCCAAAGGCTGAATTATTATAGAGAAAAACCCAAAAGATTTAAATATTCTTCCTTAACCAATGAATAAGACTATGTTAATACAAATTTAAAGAAATTAATTCCCCAGAAAGAACTCTAGAAAAAAAGTTTTCAAACAAAAGTAAAGAGCTAAATTAAACCAAATATTAGCAGAAATAAAGTCAAGTAATTTTAACCCTAAGACTACAACAAAATCGCAATAAGAAAATAAATAAAATTAAAAACGAGCAAAATTTACAATAAATCACCGAGTTAAACTCAAAACAAGAAGAAACTAAGAGAAGATGGGCACTCCGTTCCTTTCTGACGCCCTCTGTGCCTTTTTAAAACCAGAAATAATTTGCACTTATAATGAAATCAAATTTTTTTTTTAATGTTTCTCTTTTTTAAATTTAGTAAATCCAAATTATTAAGACTTTCAGGAATGAATATTCGTATTTATATATGTATATATATATATATATATATATATATGTATATATATATATATATATATATATATATATATATATATATATATATATATATATATATATATATATATATATATATATATATATATATATATATATATATATATATATATATATATATATATATATATATATATATATATATATATATATATATATATATATATATATAAATATATATATATATATATATATATATATATATATATATATATATATATATATATATATATATATATATATACGAATATTCATTCCTGAAAGTCTTAATAATTTGGATTTACTAAATTATCTACGTCCGTCCGTCTTTTTATTTTCACTAATCATGGTTATGATTATGATTTGTTTTGTTGTTTTCTTTTTCCATACCATAAGAAACAACAACCAATAGCTTGAAATGAGGGCTGTTTTCAGTAAAGAGCGAAAGTTCTTAAGCCGACCTGACCAGCCATGACAACAAACAACAAAGAGAGATAAAACTCAACAAAAAAACCCTAAACGAGACTGCTGCCAGTAGAGTGAAAAGAGATGAAAGACTAAAATAACGTGGATATTTCGCCTGTATCTAAACTAGGCGTCCTCAGCACAAGATGAGAAGAAAAAAAGACACTAAACTAAAAACAAATAAAACCACCACCAATAGTTACCAATAATTACTAATTATTATTAATAATTTTTTGTTTTCAAATGAGTAAATAGCTTGTTTCTCAGTTTTATCTTAAACCGTACCATCTTTTAAATTCGTATTGAGGAATCAGGTAAGAGACAGATATTTACATACAAAATTAAGCAATTATGTGTTTACAGGTCGATTTACAGCATATGCAACTAGAAGAATATGATGAGAACGATCGTGTAGATTATGGTTTAGATTTGCGTGATTACTACCTAAGCACAGAATGGGATATCATGTCGGTAAGTAGAAGTCCATAAAGGTTATTGAAATCAAATATTTTAATCATTTTTCCAATACAATCTGATTTCCTTAACGAAAAATGAACTCGAGATTTAAAACTCAGGAACACCTAGGACTCGGCCTATATTTAGGGGGGCTTAGTCGAATGTTCCTTCTCTAAATCCGAAATATTTTTACAGGTTTTCCATATCCTTGCATTTTTTTTGTGAGTCTATATCTTTTACTTTAGGCCTCAAAATTGCCTTCCCCACACAAATATGTTTGTTCATTTACAAAAAAAAAAACATTTTTATATATAACAGTTGATTATTTGATAAATTTAGTATGTGTGAAATTATGAAAGTAGCAAACGCTACAGAGGCACTTAGCTGATCGAGTTTGGGTGAAGTTTCTATGATTGACGTGCTACTATTTCGCAAGATCCCATGATATTACTTAAGTTAATACAATATTTAATTCTTTCAGTTGTATTAAGTGGTTTATTTATCCTTCCTCTGTAAAAGTTTTCTGTAATAGTTTAAAAGGTTTTTCTGGATGTAGTATCAAAAGAAAAAGACAAGGAAAATTTCTGCTTGGAAAAATCTTATTTTTCGTGTCAACTTCGAAGACTTTTCTCTATATTTTAGTTTTTCACTTGGCTTAATTGGATGTGAAGATGCTTTTATGGTGAGATAAATTCAGTAAAATTCAGCCTGATAAACAAAATAAATAAAAAAATCTAGGTGAAATTGGATTTTTGTAGAGTCTGTACCTAACTTAGCTTCAAATTCAGCAATTCTTTCGTTGAGGTTGAGACTGGAGATACTTTTATTAGTCAATTTCAATCAAGTTGTTTCGATTCCTACGATATTGACCAAATCGAACCCTAATAACTAAGAAATACAAAAAAGAACCCTTAGATAGAATTCATATAAATTTAATATTTTCCATTCAACATACATTTTATGCAGATGAACCCCCATGTGCGGATGAACCCCTCATGAACTCATGCATGTGTTTTACCGAGTGATTTTGCGTTAGTGTTAGTCTGTAATTCAGGGGCCGCTACCTTTCAGTGGATGGTACACATCTGCTGCAGTTAGTTTGAGGTTGGTTTTTATGGTAGCTAAAGGTTGTGATTCCGAATACTAGGGTGCACCGACTCGCAACCGTGTAGAAGAGGTCAAGAGCTGCTGAAATTGAAATTAAATAGCAACGAAGACCACACTGCCTTTCCATCATAAACATCAACAACAAGAACAATAAGGAATTCTTTTCGCAAGACAGTGGAAATCTATATTTGAATGAATATTCCGACCCATGTCCAAGGGCCGTTCTCAGCAAAACGTAAATATATAAAAGAAATGAGACTTACCATAAAATGCGAACGCTCAGACTAAGATTAAAAATTCTTTATACTCACTAAATGCTTTATACACACATTTAATTAAAAACGATTTAACAAAATTGTCTTGAAAAACCAGCAGATGCTAGCGCATAACCATTTACATAAAGACCTACGATGTTAGATGCCAAAAAGCCAAGATTAGCACTGAAAGCGTGTTTTAATTATTTTTCTTTCACTTCAATGAATTGCCTTATTTCACCTCACTTTATTTATCAGTCCTGGTTGAACGTCTGTGAAGTAAGGATGCCGGGACTGTTTTAAAATTTGTGGACAAATTGACCAATTTTTGGACAAATTTGGATCAATACTTGTCAAGATCCAGACAGATTGAGCTACTTTCAATTTCAGGAGTTCAGAAAATAAACAGTCCAAAGATCTCCTAATTTGCTGATTTCAAACTTACAGGCAAAAATTGACCTGCTCTAAAGGTTTTCAAGTCTTTGTACCATAATATTAAGTTTCAGAAGTATTGGATACCCTACCACCCCTCAAACCAACAGCAGCAGATGCGTGCTACCAAACCACTTCAGGGCTACTAATATTACTACGTCTTTTCTTACTATTAAATAAATAAAAAAAAACAAGTTTTTTTTTACGGAAAGTAAGGAGCGACATTAAAACTTAAAACGAGCAGAAATTACTAAGTATATGAAAGAGGCTGCTTCCTCATCAACGCCCTGCTCTTTACGCTAAAGTTTGACTCTTTCTCTTAACTCTACTTTTTAAAACAGTAAAAAACTCTTTCTCTTAACTCTACTTTTTAAAACAGTAAAAAACTTTAGCGTAAAGAGCGGGGTGTTAATGAGGAAGCAGCCTCTTTCATATACGAAGTAATTTCTGTTCGTTTTAAGTTTTAATGTCGCTCCTTACTTTCCGTTAAAAAAAAACTTGTTTTTATTTAATTTCTGAACGTTTTGAATCAACAAATTTTTGATTTTGGCTCTCCGCAGATGAATAATTGAAACGAAATTCGCATATTTATATTTTTTGGCTAAATGGCTTTCTCATAGTTTTGATCAAATGATTTTGAGAAAAAAAGGAGTGGGGGAGGAGGCCTAGTTGCCCTCCGATTTTTTTGTTACTTAAAAAGGCAACTAGAACTTTTAATTTTTTACGAATGTTTTTATTAGTAAAATAAATAAGTAACTTACAAATTAGCTTACGTAACGAACTTCTGTATTCTCATGTTTTTACTACGTATATGAGGAGGTTTACCCCCTCTTCAGTACCTCGCTCCTTACACTAAAGCTTAAATTGTGTCCCAATTTCTTAAGAATGACCCCTGAATCACAAAAGCCGTAGAATAAATAGTTAAAGTTACTAAAAATACTTTAGCGTAAAGAGCAAGGTATTTAGAGGAGGTGAGCCCGTCATATGCATAATAATTTCTGTTCGTTTTAAGTTTTAATGCTGCTCCTTACTTTCAGTTGAAAAAACTTTTCCATATTTATTTTTTTATTGTTTTTTTAAATAAACTAGAAAATTGTGTGCTCCCTTCATGGAAATTTTCTTCCCCCATGACAAATTCCTCCAAGGAAAGCTCCCCAAACATACCCCCATCTTCTCAACCCCTCCGCCAACCCAAACAATACCTCTTAAAACGTCTGTACATGTAGGCCCCTCCCACGGGGACTGTGGGGGAGTAAGTCGTCCCCAAAGACATAGTTATGAGGTGTTTTGACTACGCTGAATAAAATGGCTATCTCAGAATTTTGATCCGGTGACTTTGAGAACATAATTAGCGTGGGAGGGGGCCTAGGTGCCCTCCAATTTTTTTGGTCACTTAAAAAAGGCACAAGAACTTTTCATTTCCGTTGAAATGAGCCCTATTGCAAGATTCTAAGACCACTGGGTCAATACTATCACCCCTGTGAAAAAACAAACAAACAAACGAACAAAATAATAAACACGTATCTGTGATCTACCTTCTGGCAAAAAATACCACATTTTCTGGCAAAATTCCACATTTTTGTAGATAGGAACTTGAAACTTCTACTATAGGTTTCTCTGATACGTTGAATCTGATGGTGTGATTTTCGTTAAGATTCTATGACTTTAGGGGTTGTTTCCCCCTATCTACTAAAATAAGGCAACTTTTCTCAGGCTCGTAACTTTTGATGGGTAAGACTAAACTTGATGAAAATATATATATTTAAAATCAGCATTAAAATGTGATTCTTTTTATGTAGCTATTGGTATCAAAATTCCATTTTTTAGAGTTTTGGTTACTATTGAGCCGGGTCGCTCCTTACTACAGTTCATTACCACGAACCGTTTGATTGAACTAAATCAAGAGCGTGTGCGTGTGTCCAGGGTATCAAAGTAACATAGATAAAATGGCATAGGAAGAGGATAAGGTATTCATATTCATTTTTTCAGGGAAGGTGAAGAGGCATAAAACTAAATCTAAACATCTAATGTGCATCCAGATTATAAAAAGAGAGTAGGCTAGATTATTATTAATTATAAGAAAAAATCTTCGACATATAGATAGTAAGCCAACTAAGGCTAATTGTATGGAGGTGAAACTTCTAAGGCGTATTGAAGGGCAAACTTATGAGATATTGCTGATAGGTCAGTAGGATTACGTGTATGCAAATACTGTGTTTTGATTTAACCAATAAGATGTTTTGGTTTATCCCAATATCCCCCTCAACAGTCCTCAAATTTCCAATCTAATATCATTAGCTTTAGTCATAGAAGTACTAACAGCGTTGATAGTACTACCATTACAAGCGTTAATAGTATGCATATCGCGCATTGTTGCTAGTTCAACATAACATGAAAGTTTAAATTTAATTTCCAAGGTGTTCTTACGATATGGCTATTAAACCTTTTTAATAACTTGCATTCAATAGTGTGCTTCAGTTTATTTATAAATTTTCCTCGACTTAGCATGCAAGTTTGCCGTAGCACCTTTAGCTTCAGTAGTACTAGCAGTAATCGTCAGAGTGTTAGTTTTTTAGTAGTAGTCGTAGGAGTGGTAGTGGCAGTTGTATTAGTTGTAGTAGCAGTATGTTGGGAGAGAGAGAGAGAGAGAGAGAGAGAGAGAGAGAGAGAGAGAGAGAGAGAGAGAGAGAGAGAGGGGGAGGGAGAGAGAGGGAGAGAGAGAGGAGAGAAAGAGAGAGAGAGAGGGAGGGACTAACGAATTTTGGTGACGGGAAGAAGGTCGTATACTGTTTGAGATAGTTTTCCAGAGGGAAGATAGACTTTTGTGATGTACGACCACAAGATGTGACACCTTTAGCCAATCACTGTGGCACTTACTTCCCATACTTGTCGTAATTGCAGCAACACCAGTGCCCAAATACCAGCAAGAGCAGTATTTCTAGAACCAGTGCCCCTTCACAGAAAAATATAGAGGTACCATAGCCAGGTGGTACCCCCATTGGTGCCAACTTTTGCCTCGTTCGCTAGTGGTATCTGTGCTTGCGCTGGTGCTGTTGGAGTAAAAATACTGGTGGCAGCAAAAGATTAGCGGCACTACTAGGACACTTCTAATGAATTGAACACGCGTTTCTGAGGACACGGGCTAATTTAGCCTATAACAGCCCACTTAAACTGCACAATAAGACAAGGAATTAAAAAACCATCTTACTAGTTGGAAAGTTGATGAGCTTTGCTTTACCAAGGAAAAGTGCATTATATCAGTGGTTCGGGCAGTAGCCTAAAAATGAAATAAATCCGCGGAAAGAAAATGATGACTAACAGATTTGAAGCAAAATTGGATAGAATTAAATGAATATGCTATGATGGAAGATTCCAATGAGATAAGAGTTAAAATTGGGAAAACGCTCCATAAAATTATGACGAAACAGTTCTTAGAAAATACAAAAGAGGGGCTGGAAATATACTTAAAGAAAAGCGGCCAGAAACGATTTAAGTAATCACAAATATTGCAAACCATTTTGTGGAAGTTCGAAAAGATACATCATGCTCAACAAGAGCAAAACTGGGAAGTAATTGCAAAGGTGAATGCAATTTTACAGACCATTGATTCTTGCAGTTATCAAAATTCTGTGCGAACTAACCTAATCAATGGAACAGATATAAACCATGAGGATACGATTACAGCACAAATCTATTACGAAGACAAGCACCCATGTTCGTCAGTGTGGATTAGAATAGAAATGGCAAAGAATGATGTAACAATCCTGAGAAATACAATAAAAGCAGACCTAGCGCCTTCTCTTGCATGCTTGTTCTTGTACAGAGAGACTTCGGACACTCAGAGAATCTATTAGCCCTAAAAGTGACTTCTATATTCGGTGAGAGAAATATTGGCAGAAGAAGAGGGGGAAGTGGTATTGGACAGTCCAGGCCAACTTGTGTGAAAAATGGGACGCGTGAAATTTCAGCTGCGAATAAAAATATTTCTGAAATTCATGGTTGTTTTTTTTTTAAACGTTTTTGAAAACAAATTTATTATGCGCACGTTCCCACGAAAAACTGGAGAATTTTATTTTAACATGAAAAATTCAATGCAGGAATCTAATTCCTACTTGATGGCGATTTATTTATTTGTTGTGTCAAGATAAAGAGAACAAAATGAGAGAAAATAGATACGAAACGAAACTATGATCTAAGAATTATCTTCCTATCTAGCGACGATTTATTTAAAACGCGACAAAGTAAGAAAAACAAAGATAGAGAAAAGAAAATTAAAATGACAGTACAACAAAGAAATACCGTCTAAGAAAAAAGACATTGAAGTCCAATTAGAATTTGAAGATGATTGATTTTGTGCAACAGAGAAATTGAAGGAAAGTAAGAGAGGGTAGAGAACCTCTGGAGAATCCCAGGGAGATGTCATCTTCCATTACCAGTTAATACTTATTCCCTCTAAACCTCTACCCTGTAGCTCATTTCCCTATTTTACCCTGTATTGAAATCGACATCTATTCTGCCAAAACATTTTTCCTCGAGCCCCGTATCTAATTTTAGCTCTCATTTGACATCGAAACTTGTTCTTCATACGATTTTTCTGAAGCATGGAACCTACAAAAAGCTTATTCATGCGTTGCTTGGATTTTCACTTCATTTCTTTGTACCCCAATCGGTACTGCGAAGCTTTGTATCTTTCGTCAAGAGTAACTTCAAATTAAGCCAAAGGGGAATTCATATTTAATTGAGATGTTGTTTTGTTTTCATCGTTAGAGGTAATGAAACTAGTTGATCCAGTCCCTCCTGGGGCCTGACATCGTCCCATGTGTCACGAAGCTCCGATAAGTGGTGACCCATAACCAATACGATTTTGTCCCAATTTTTTTTTCGAATTTTGCCGTTGGACAATTGAACAAAATAAATTTCTCTCAGGCTAGGCCCGAGAATCTCATCACTATATCAGCACGAATGTGTTTCCCACTAATTTTGCGGAACCTTTTCTTCAAAATTCTAAACTTGATGGAGATCGTGGTACATCCAATAGCTTTTATCTTTGTAACGAGACTCGAGACATTTAGTGGCAATGGATCCTGGTCCAAGTGGATGACATGGCAGCAGAACTTGTTTTCAAAATCTTCGGCACCGTCAATGGAAATTGACTGAAAGAATTGACTTCAGAGTTTTCAGCCAGTTTAGTGGATTGGTGGCCATTTATCATAGGAGGGAGGTGCTGGGGCCCTTCGGCCTAATTATCAGATAAATGCACTTTTGCAACCTTAAATTATTGCCACTTTGGGGCTTTCTGTTTTACCCCGTTCCTGCTTCCCCTTAAATGTCCTGTTATTATCCATTTCGTATCTTATTGGTAAATTCTCGCAGCTTCACTAATTATCTTTACAAAAAATAGACATTAGCTTCACATTAATACACAAATGCACATTTGCTTTACTTTAAAAATAGACATTCTAGTTGTAACTCATTGGCTGGCAACAAACCAGGTAGTGTTTCCACCTTCTCATTTTGTAAAATCCCTAATAAAGAGCTGAAAAATCCCTAGAAATCCCCATCTTCAGTTCGAAAATCCCTAAAAATCTCCATTTTCTAATTACTCCCTGAACCGCTTCTCCCTATCTCATTTTACCCGTACCTTTAAAAGGTAACATATTTTGGCTTCTTAGATTGAAGTCTAGCTATCACTAGAATGTCTTGTCATGCCGTTTAAAGTGCTTTTTAATCATCAGCTAAATACAAATAGCTTCAAATATACTTCAAATAATATTAAGCAAATAGAAAAGAAAATGTAATACTGTAATGTAGATTACAGTGCAAGATGTTTAATATGTTCAATCGGAACTTGTAAAACGTTATCAGACCTTATCTTCCCCTGATGTGTCTTCAACATTCTTTGTATTATGGCTGAAGCTTTCACCGTTCTCATGTGGTGAAGTAACTGATCATCTTCATATTCCACACTTTCTTGAGCCCTTTTCATTCCATATTTCGTTTTTAGAATCCCCTGCAAAGTTTATGTTTTCAATTTATTCTGACGGTCAGTTTTTACTGCTCTTACAGCGCTGAAAAACCTCTCGACATTTACATTTGAAAATGGAACAGTGGAAAAAATAATACTGCCGGTTTCAGGTTAGGATACAAATTCTGTTCCGGCAGCATTTTTTTTTCACCAATACCAAACACCAGCAGGTCACGGCATCCATTGTTTTGACGTTTTCAATATCGATGAGGCTCTGCCTCCTCTACTCCTGCTCGGTTTTGGTTCCGTCCCATGGAATCTGCCCATACTTCCTAGCAAAAGGTAGCAGAGAGGCAGGCTGAAGTGATTGGGCTGACACTGGGTCAACCATTTCAACATATTTTTAAATGTCGTCTTCGAAATGGAACCTTTTCTGTATCTGGCCTACTGCTTTGATGTGGAACGCCTGTGCAGCTTTGATAACTGCTTCGATTGAATCAGGGGGGACGGTGGTATCTGACCTTGACGTACAGAGGAAATCTATTACGTTCGGACCCATGTAAACGCTTTCAAGGGGAAGTTAAAACTTCCGATTGTTCACATCGATTTCTAAAGCACTAGTTGATTCCACATAGTCCTTCTGCAGGAAGTTCAATGCTGAGACCAGTTTTAAGCTTTGTTTATACCCCAAAACTAGAAATATTTTGGTTTCAAGAGCTCAAATTGTGCTTAAATTTGAATTTGCGACAGAAGTGATTGTCATATTTGTAAAGAACATAAAAAAAGACATCAAGTGGTATGTTCGCTTTATTGTAAGTCAAAAAAATTGAACAACAAAAAATTTACCAATTATAGTATGAAGGTTCATGATTTTCCCCCTGGGTACGTAGGCTTGCCAAAAACAAACAATCCATTTATTCCTACATGTGCCATTGTTTTTAACGGCTGTCAAATGGCTGTCAGTTTGTTTGTCTGTTAAAAACTAGGGTAATGAAACGGTAAGAGAGGTGTTCGAATAGTTATAGCCTACCTCTATTGTTCACGTCAGTACTTATAAAGCTGGCTACAAGTTCGAGTTCAAGTTTTTTTATTTTACACAAAAATCGTAAACATCATACAAGTACTGTGGCGAAAAAGAATCGTACATGCAATGCTTGTCAAAAAAATTTACTACAGTAAGAACAACTACGTACCCTATAAAACTATCAAAATATATTATAACTTTATTTATCTGACCTGTAAAAAAAATGACATGCTATCTACCAAATAATCTTATAAAAAAACAACCCAAAAATGATAAATTATATGACTTCATTAATCGAGGACAGTCCAAGCTGAAATTATTGTTTGAAGCCCACATCAGCATGGAACTGTTTCAAACAGTTCTTTGTTGCTAGTTTGTTACTTAGGACTCCTGTACATCTCAAAGTCTGTGTGGTGTTAAAATTTTTAAGCAACTGAAGAAGTTTTTCTCTGTGATTCCAAGTTCAATTCGCAAGGAAACAGATCCTAAATCGAAATAGCCTGCTTCTCTGATCAAGAAGATGATGATGATGAACAAATTAGAGGAACCCCCAAAATTTCCCTAAAAGTACATTGGAGAGGAAAAATCTCTAAAAAAATCCCCAAATCCCTAAAAAAAACTCTCGCCCCTAAAAGACTTAAAAAATCCCTATTTTAGGGGGGAAATCCCCATAGTTGAAACACTGAAACCAGGGTTCCGCAATTAATGATGAGGGGAGTAGGAAAGCAGAGGACAAGCCATTTACTTGAAGTAGTGGTGATCTTGCTCCGCCCTTTAATGTTTATGATTGGCTTATATCTCATGAACTCTACCCCCCGCACGCTTCATGCACTAAAGAGAAGTCTGACTGAGTTGTTTTAGTTCAATTTGACTAGTAATCTTGAAATGTATGTATTAGAAAAAAAATTTCCACTTTATGCTACATAGGCTTATTTAATCACTATTCCCTTAGTTAAAGAACTCTCTCTCGTGAGAGAGTAATGAGTTTTGGTATAGGAGAGAAGGTCCTATAGGCTACTATTTCAGATGTCTTTTCCGTGGGAAGATAGGGTTTTATGAAGTATAACCACGGGCTTTTGACACCGTGGGCCAAATACTGTGGAGCTTTTCCCCCACAAATAAAAAAGAGGAAAAAGCTCCCTGGCTCTGGGTGCTTTGTTATCCCAGGGATATTTTAAATTTGATATTTGGTCTGTTTTGAACAGAATGGCTATATAAAAAATTCGACCGGACACATTTGGGGGAAAGAGGGTTGGTGGCTCTAGCTGCCACCGGATCGCTTTTGACTGTTGAAAAGAGAATTAGAAGTTTCAATTTCGAATCATTTGAGTCCCTTCCGACGTTTATATGACCACCCCTTCCATAAAATTTTTTTATAGGGCCCCATGACATAAGTTACAACCCTTCCTTTGGACTCTGGGGGGGGAGGGTATGTTTGCTCCGAAATTTATGTTATATGATAGTTGGACTATTTCAAACAAACTGACAATCTCATAATTCTGATGAGATACATTTGGAGAAACAAATGTGTGGATGTGGGGAGAGGGGTAGATGCCCTCTGATCCCTTGTGACTCATTAAAAGGCAACTATAACTTTCAATTTGAGCCACCTCTAAAGTTTATATAACCAACCATTACATAAAAACCTTATACACCCTCGGGGCACAACTTAAAACACTTGCTCCTGGGCTTTGGGGGTTTGTATCGACTCTGGAATTTTTGTTATCTAATGTGTGAACTATTTTTAACAAAATTGCTATCTCATAAATTTTATCAGATGGGTTTCAGAAAGAAAGGGCGTGGTGGGGGCCAGATGTCCTATGATCTCTTTTTACTCTTGAAAGAAAATTAGAACTTTCAATTTCCAATCAAATGAGCCCTCTCTGAAGTTTACACGAGCATTCTTTCCATATGAACCATATGTGCACCAGAATAAAACTTACAACACCTGCTCCCGAGTCCTGAGGGTTGGATCGACACCGGAGTTTTATTATCTGGTCTTCGAACTATTTTCAGCAAAATTCATCTGTGATGAATGGTCTAATTGCACAATTCGAGGTCTCCGTCATTGCTGCTGTGCGACCAAAGCTGCTTCTGGACGTAAATTTTCTGGACGTAAATTTTTAAGCCATTTGATTACTCCTAGTGGAATCAGAATCTCAAAATGTTTATCCTGTACGCTAGGGTGTCTGGAGGTGCACGGGTGCAACAAGGGAACGATGGGGGCTGCTGCCCTCAAATTACTTTTTGGATTTTCAGTTACGTTTTGCATGGTTCCCCTACCAGGTTTCTAATACCATCTCTTCTGTTTGAAACGATCAGGGAAAAATGTATATAATAATCCATAGAAGCCACATCGTCTTTTCTTCATCAACACTGAAGCCTTAACTGTGATAAAATCCTTTGGAATCAAAGAGTTCGTGGTAACGAACTGTAAGTAAGGAGCGACTCGGTCAAATAGTAATTGAAACTCTAAGAAACTGAATTTTGACAACAAATGGTACATCAAAAAAGTTGCCTTTTTATACTATTTCCAAATATATAAACTTCATAGTTTATGCATACCTATTGAAAGCTACGAATTGAAGAAATTTGCCTGATCTTCGAAAGAAGAGGAAACATCCCCCAAAAACCAAGCTATCATTATGAAACCAATAATATCAGAAACTTAAAACAAACAGATATTATTCTGTATATGATGAGGCTGCTCCTTCCTCAACCCTCGCTCTTTACGCTAAAGTTTGACTTTTTGTAACAATTCCTTGAGAAAGACTGCTCAAACCCAGGGACCGCTGGATTTGAATTTTGAATTTAGAAATTTTAAGAATTTAGTGCAAGGAGAGAGAGTTGAGGAAGGGATGACCATGTGTAAGCTTCAAGTGCTTTAAGCTTTTATTAATCAGATAATTCTGGAAGTGTTTTTTTTTTCATCTGTTCCGAATTGAATTCAGACTCTATTCTTGTTAGGAATTCCAGAATATCTCTTAGAAACCTAGGTAGGTTGAACAAAGAACAATCCTTAAAGTCAATGACAGATAGATGCAGTAAGGGAGCATTTTAGAAATCCTTCTAGGAAGATCAAAGAATATAAATCTTGAGTCTCATAGAAAAAAACATGTCCCTTTTTACAATATTAAAACTCCATGTGGTTGGTTTCATCCATAAAATGACCAGACATACCTGAATGTCCCTGAAGATGATTGAAACTTTATGTCACGTGTCCTTTCTTAGTCTTTATTCTTCCTTTCTTTTTTTTTTTTTCATTGCATAACTTTTTTACATTTCTCACAAACGATTTTGGTATATCCCTCTTTTTCGTTTCTTTCGCGTCCAATTTTCAATTTTACGATCTTTTGTTACTTTCAGGTTCCAGCCAAACGTAACGAGAAACACTACACATGCTGTGCTGAAATATACCCAGATATTATATTCAACATTACTATTCGGCGAAAGACCTTGTTTTATACTGTAAATCTTATAATCCCGTGTGTTGGAATCAGTTTTTTGTCCATATTAGTCTTCTATCTACCGTCCGATTCTGGGGAAAAAGTTTCTCTGTGTGTGAATATTCTACTTTCATTGACTGTGTTTTTTCTTGTTTTGGTGGAAATTATTCCTCCTACTTCAAACTCTGTCCCTCTGCTAGGTAAATATTTACTATTTACAATGCTCCTTGTATCATTATCTGTTCTAGTGACTATTGCAGTGCTCAATGTTAACTTTCGCTCACCAACAACTCATAAAATGGCTCCTTGGGTGAAGCGAGTATTTCTTGAGACTTTACCTAAAATATTGCTCATGGAACGTCCAAAAGTAGATTCTCCTCAGGAAATACAGTTCTTAGAAACAGGCAATCATATTACTTATGATTCCACTTTTTTACCATTAAATGGACCATGGGATCATGAGGAGTTCGAAATTCCCCCAGCACCTTTACCCAAATATAGTGTTCAAACGGTAGCCAATGGGAATTTAAATGGATCTAACCTTGCTTATTCGACAGAATTAAAAATGAACTATAACTTGGTACAATCCAGCAGTTGGAATCTTGGTGAAAGGAAGTATCCCATCGAGTTTGACGGACCAATCCAGGACATTAAATTCATTGCTCAGCATATGGTAAATCAGGACAGATTTGACTTGGTAAGTTACATATTTTCTTTTTGCTTTGGGTGAAATTCTACCTGGAAGCCAAAAAACTGTTGCCTCTCAATAATAACAGTTGGATGAAACTTCTGCTTTTGTTCTCAGAAATTTTATTATATCTACAAAAAGCACATATTTTTCTCAGAATTTAGAAATTCGGTTGACTCCAGCCAGTTGATGTGACTTGACAAAGCGTCAAATAAACTCAACTCCAAAGAAAGATAAACTTTTTCTTCTATGACCTCTCATTCCAATCCTTATTCTGATTCTCACCCATGGCTCCTCTACTTCGAGAAGCACTGCTCGAGGAAGAGTGATGAATATGGTACATAAAATCAAAAAGTTGAAACTCTAGCTTACTAGTTGCATGATTACTTATGTACTTTTGTTCTACTATTCTAATGGCTGCTTATCACGAAGTGTACTAACCTCGTCCTGCGCTAAGCAAAATGGAAAAATTGACAACTGGGAGACATGATAAACCATAAACACATTTTAATTTTTATGCTGATTTTGAAAATCCAAGGTTTGTTGGATCGGGGGTTAAAAAGTAATTAGAATGCATGCTTAATTTAACGTGATGGGTCTATGGTATACAAAAAAAGTGATATTCCCGTGAAATTACACCAGTGAAGTCAATGTCTCGAGTATTTGTATTTTCAAAACTTAGACAATGAGGACATTAGACTAAATTCAACTTTCAACATCAAATAACAAAAATACTATATTAATCTTGTTACACAGGGAGACAGGAAGGATTGAATCGAGCCGATATTAGGTGGGGGAGCCGATATTACGGGTAAAATAAAATTAAAAGAAGATTTTTAGATAGTCAGTCGATTTAAACATAGCAGTACCCTTAGTGTCTCACAATCTTTTAAGCATCCTACCATAAAGTGGTATTTAATATCCTTTAGCTTTTAAAAAGAGTCTAAAAACAGCTGTCTGTATCCATTCTCGATCTGTATGACTGGAGGAAAATTGTACCAGCATAAATCTAGCTTCCAAAATCAGTTCTTTATACACAGTCAAATCTCGATTTGAGCAGTATCGATTGCGAAGAAAGGTTTAAATTTTTTAAAACAGCTAGTTTCACCAAAACAAAACACATTTACGCCTTATTATATGCCTTGGGGATTCCATAGCGTATAGCTCATAACGTATAGCCCAGACACATGTCAAGGGGGACTTCTGGTCCTACCCTCTTCCCATAAAATCTTGAAATTTTCAAGATTCTTGAATTTTTAATTTTTTTTGTGATTTAAAACAATTTTTCAGGTTTTGTCCCCCTCCCCTCCAGGCTTTGCATAATCCGTGAAACTTGAACAAAAAAAAGTTTTGCAAGTGCTTGGTCTTGCCAATCAATACGGATATTTCCATACATTGTTTTGTTAAAATAATTTGTATTTGCTGCTGTTTCAAGTGTTTTTAATCAATAACCGCTTTGGATATCTATCATAGAAGAAGAGAAAGATATTTCTTTGTATTTTTCTCATCTTAGTTTTGTTACACAGCTTGGGCATTGCTTTAAACTTATTGATCCTCTTTCTTTCTAACCGTCTCCGTTTTTGCAAGTATAACTCAACAAAGCATTTGAAGCAAGTTTTTCAAAAGTATTAGAATTAATCATGATTTACAGTACCCTAGAAGTAAAATGCCTAAACAAATTAAATTGGGGCTATTTGCAAATTGGCTGCATATCAGTCGGTTTGGAAGAAGGAATATTATCGGCGTGAAAATATATTGTAAAAATTATTGATTGCCCACACTACTAAAATTAAACGGTATAATGTTCACACAATTCGTAGTTAATTGAAGCTAATTCTAACTTGAATTGCTACTATTCCACAATATTACACAATTTGTAGCTGGTCTAACCTTGAAGCCGGCTAATAAGGTCTAATTTATTCAATAAATATTGCTACTGATTCGTTTTAGCTTTTACCTTTTGTGTCAAGATAAATATCATACAGTATTTTTTCTTCTCTTAAGGGCTCCCTTTGGGGGTTGTGTTCCATTAATAATAGTTTACTTTAGCTAAGAGTGATATTCAGACATTTAACGAATGGAAATTGTTCCATCTAAAAAAGGAGTTGCTGAACATTTTTGAAATTGATTTTTAAGAACAGATTTTTCTAAAGTATCCATGTTAGTAAACAAAGAAATGTTTTTGTTGGAATATTATCTTGTTGAAAACGAGGAGCTAACATGCTTGATTGCACACAGATTTACTTTTATTTGTTTAAGTTTAAATGTATTCCCTTGATATTAACGTTATAGCGTTGCCTAAGTAAAGAGCAAAGTGGGCTCTGTGTATTGTGAAAATAATGAAAAAAAAATCAAATAAATAAGTAAAGAAATCTATTAAATAAAAAAAGAGCAGAAAATAGGCCAAATAATAATCCAAGCGTAAAACTACCACAAATCACCATCCATAAATAAATTAAATCCAAGACGATCAGAAATTACAATAAATAACATGAACAGGTTAACAACCTTCATACCTTCTCAAGACCAGAACCTAATTGGCACATTACTGAAAAAATAAATGAGTGCGGGCTGACAGTTTAATGTACATATAAGGATACTTACTCTTTAAAGTTTTAATTTTTTCATTTAGTTAAAGCTAAAAAAGTAAAAAAATTAAATTTATTATTTTCAGCAAACTGAAAATTATGTTCTGGTCTTGAGGAGGCATGGGGGTTGTCAGTTCCTATTCGTGTTAATTTTTACTCGCTTTGAGTTTGACTCTGTAAAAATTAATTTTTACAGAGCACTTAAGAGCACATTTTGTTTTAGTTTCAAATTATAATGGGCAAATTCCAAAATTGTGAGGGCTTGACATACCCAATATCCCTAGTGACATGCCTCTGAAAGGCTCACCTGAATGTCGTTCGTCTTCTTACGAAAGTAGAAATCACAATTATTGACCTATCTCAATAACATATAATATATTTAAGCGGTGGACGAATTGCCCTTCAATTCATTTTAACTCTTGAAAAGGGCACTAGAACTTCCGATGTCCAGTCAATTGAGTCCCATTCAAAGTTTATGTGACTATCCATTCAATAAAAGCCTTATGTGCCCTGAGGCATAACTTACAAGCTTTGCGCCTGGGCTGTGAGGGTTGTGTCCACCTTGGAGGCATTGCTATATGTTCTTTGGTCTATTTTGAACAAAATGGTAATCTAACAATTTCTATCATAAGTGTTTGGGAAAAGATGGCGTTAGGGGGAGGGGGGCTGTTGCTCGTCTATCACTTTTTGACTCTTGGAAAGAAACAAGAATTTTGAATTTACAATAAAATGAGTCTCCTCTAAAGTTTATTCCACATGTCCTTTCATAAGAGCCTATTTGCCCTCGGGGCATAACTGACATCACTTGCCCCCAGACTCTGAGGTGTGTGTCAGCCCAGAAGACCCTATTATATGACCTTGGGACTATTTTTTTGGATAAAACGTCTATCTCAGAATTTCTATTGGATGCATTCTGGAAAAAGAGGAAGTGGGGGTTGCCTCAACTCCTAAAAAGAGCACGGGACTTTTCATAATTACTGGCCCTTTCGATTATGCTGAACAAAGTGGCTGCCTCAAAATTTTGATTGGATATGTTTTGAGAAATAATAAAGGGCTGGTTTCCCTCCAATCACTTTTGGCTCTTAAAAAATTTCAATTTCCAATCGAATGAGGACCTTTCGAAGTTTCTACGACAGCTCCTTCTATACGAAGTGCCTTGGGTCAGAAGATGCAAAGAAAAAAATAATAATATATTGTGCCCACATCGCTCTTTACTTCGGCAGCGCTATTGTGCTGCCTATGATAGATAATAGATAATGTACAAAAAGCATTGCAATACGCAAGCAGGGAGAATGCCACCAAACCTCTAATAATCAACGCCGATAAGAGAGAACCAAACCTATATAACTGGTTTTCATTGTTTCAAACACTTTAAGAAACCTTTGCTGGTGGCGCTGAATGAAAGGCACAAGGAGCTAGCCAAAACCTATTCTGTGTAGTATCTTATAGTTTAATATGTCTGTTCGACAACCCGTACGCACGTAACGTGCATTAATTTAGTTCAACACTCCCCTCTACGTTCTCTGAAAGGCTCAAGAATGCCCTTCGTCTTTTTGGAAAGTAAAGGTAAAACATACCGACCTTTCTCAGTAACGTATACTATGCGTGAACGATGGACAAATAACCTAATTTATAGCCCTTACCCTAAGGACTTTGGAAGGGTTTACATCCCCAAAAACATATTTACTGGACTTTTCCACAATGTTGAACAAAATTGCTCTCTTAGAATTTTGATTGTATGTGTTTTGGAAAATGATAGGCTTGGGGCAGGTCAACCTCGAGTCACTATTAACTTTTTAAAAGGGTACCAGTATTTCCGATTCCCAGTCAAATGAGCCCCATCCAAAGTTTTTGCGACTATCCATCTTATAAAAATCGTATGTGCCCTTGGGCATAACTTAAAACCTTTGCGCCTGGGCTCTGGAGGTTTTGTCCACCGTGTAGGCATTTCTATATGTTCTCTGATTTATTTTGAACAAAATGGTTATCTCACAATTTCGATAAGATGCGTCTGGGGATAGGAAGGCGTCGGGGGATGGGGTTTAGTTGCCCTCCAATCACTTTTGACTCTTAAAAGGGAACAGCAAATTTCAATTTCCAGTCAAATGAGCCTCTTGTAATAATTATGCGACCACTTCTTTCATAAAAACCTTATATGACCCCGGGGCAATTCTTAAGGCTCTTACCCCCCGACCCTGGGGAGTCAACCTCAAAGGCCATGTTTTACAATCTTTGGACTGTTTTGAATAAAATAGCTATCTCAAATTTTACATCGGATGCATTTGGGGAAAAGAGGACGTGCCCCCTCCGAAATTTATTCGACCAACCCTTCCATAAAAACCTTACATGCCCCCAGGGCATATATTATAACGCTTCTCCTTAGGGCTGCTTGGGGGTTGTCATCCCCAAAGGCATAACTACTGTACCCTTTAACTATGCTGAACAAATGACTATTTCAACATTTGGATTGGATATGTTTGGAAAAATAATGGAGGTGGGTGGGTCTGGTTGCCATCCAATAGCTTTTAACTCTTAGAAAGGGCACTAGAACGTTCTCCAGTCGAAGGAGCTTCTTTTGAAGTTTCTACGACAAACCTTCTATACAAAGTGCCTTGGCCAGAAGAGAGAAACAAAATTAAAGAATAAATAACAATAACACATTAATCTGCCTGTTCGCCTGCCATTGTCATGGATAATTTCAGCCTGTCCCAAGCCAGGATGAAGGAGGAGGGTTGGGCGACACATTTGGTTACCTGTCCCTGTAAAATTCCTAGCAACGGAAACGTCAATAAATGCCTCGGATGGATTATCTTCTCCCCTGACAACGAACCCAGCACACCCCCGGACACGACTATTGACTAGGAAACAACCAACAAAAATTGGCTTCTGGAACGTGAGAACTATGAGTCAGTTATTAAAAACCGAGCAAGTTCTCAGAGAGATGAAGCAATATAATATTGACATCCTGGCCCTAAGCGAAATACGTTGGAAAGGTGTAGGCCAAGAAATACTTGATGATTAATATGTACTGTTAGCGGAGAGGACAACCATCATTGGGCAGGTGTAGGACTCATGATGTCCCCTGCAGCATACCGAACAACGATCAAATGGACTCCAATAAACGAAAGCATCTCGTTTGCACAGTTAGTTACATCACATACTAAGCTTTTTGTGATTTTATGTTACGCTCCTACCAATGAGGCGGATGATGATGTCAAAGATAGCTTCTATGAAACCTTACAGGCTGTCACCAAAGACATCCCCAAACATGATGTTCTGTGTGTTGCTGGTGATCTGAATGCTAAAGTAGGAGCCGATTGCAAGTACTCTTCCGAAGTCCTAGGACCGCATGGACTTGGCCAAATTAACGAAAATGGCGCATTACTAATAGACTTCGCACTAAGTAATGACCTTGTCGTTGGTGGATCACTCTTCGAACATAAAAATGTGGACAAGTACACATGGACATCTCCAGACGGTGGAACGCGAAAACAAATTGACCATTTCCTGATCGCCAGAAGGTGACGCACAAGCCTGTTAGACGTGTGTGGGTATAGAGGAGCAGATGTCCAGTCAAATCACATGGTCGTGATCGCCTGCATACAAATCAAACTACGTGGCCAAAAGAAGACATAGCAAGATCTGAAGAAACTGTACGACACGGACAAGCTACAGGATCGAAAAATCTGCAGAGATGTATGTATATCATTATGGAACGAATTCGATACCTTGGGTGTTGAGGCAAAAGACTCAGAAAGTGTCGAAGAGAAATAGGAGAAAATAAAAAGGGCATACACAACTTTTGCCGAAGAAAAGCTAGGTTTCCGAAAGAAACCAAAGGAAAGGTGGCTCTCCAACGTAACATGGAAAGTGATTAACGAACAAAAGGCACTCAAGCAGGCCATGCTCATAACTACTACATGGAGTACAGATCTGGCAACAAAACAATTATACAAAGAAAAAGATAAAGAGGTAAAAAAGAGTGCAAGAAATTACAAGAGACAGTTCCTTGAAAAGAAAGCAGGTTTAGCTGAAGAAGCCGCTAGGAAGGGTGATTCCAAGACTTTCTACCGATTGACAAATGAGATAGTAGGAAAAGAAAGCATCCGAATCACCCTTTTCAAGGACGAAAATGGATTAATCATATCTGATCGAGAAAAAATTGACGAGAGATGGGCTTCCCATTTCCAAAAACTTTTGAACAGACCGAGAACCTGTGACCGAGCAAATGTACCTGATATCCCTTTTATGAATTTAGACATAAATACAGATCCTCCAAGTGCTGAGAAGATTATACAAGCAGCTAAGAAGTTAAAAAATGGACGAGCCCCGGGTATTGACGGCATTCCTGCAGAAATGCTGAAGTACTCAGTTAGTACCTCCATATCCATTTAGCTCTCCCTTTTCACCCAAATATGGACCTTAAGGAAGGTCCCAAGAGATTGGAGCAGAGGCATTATAGTCAAACTCTTCAAAAAAGTAGATTTGATCAACTGCCATAACTCGAGAGGCATCAATTTCCTCTCTGTCTCATCCAAACTATGAGCCTCCGTCGTTTTGCAGCGTCTGTAAAAAGCACTAGACGCAACCCTACGAGAAGAGCAGCATGATTTCAGAATCAAAAGCATGGAACAAGAAGCTCTACCTCCTCTTCATTGACTTTGAAAAGGCATTTGACTCAGTTGACCGAGAATGCTCGTGGAAAGTTTAGAAATACTACGGAATTCCTGAGAAAATAGTAGATATGATTATAGCGCTTTATGAAGAATCGGAATGTTGCCTAAAGACCGGAAACAGTACAACAAGATTTTTCAAGATCATGTCTGGTGTTTGTCAAGGATGTGTACTTTCCCCTATTCTTTTTATAATTATAATGGATTATGTCCTGAGATTTGCATCGGGTTACGGGGTAAAAGTGAGTAACAAGCAACTGTTCGATCCGGACTTAGCGGACGAAGCTGTCCTTTTCGAAGAATCTAAAAAACGGTTGCAGCAGCTACTTGACACTATCACCGAGAATGCAGAGAATGTCTGGCTAAAGATAAACATTGAAAAATCACAAGCTCGCCACTTGTTCTCCATTGCAAAAACGAGGGTCTAGAACAAGTTCAGGAGTTCAATTACCTGGGTAGCTGGATTGACTGTGATGGGCAGATTTCGACCGAGATTAAACGTAGAATTGGACAAACTACAGGTGCCTTCAATAGATTGAAGCCTATTTGGAGAAGTAACAAATATTCAATGCAACTGAAGCTTCGACTCTTTAACAGCAATGTACTCTCAATTCTCCTTTACGCACGTGAATGTTGGAAAATAAACACCCAGGTTGAAAAAAAAGGATCCTCGCATTTGGAGATTTGAGCTTCAGAAGAATCTTGAATACAAGTTGGTAAAAAAAAATACAAATTCAGAAATACGCAGAAAAAGATGTCGAGGTCGACCTCCAGTCATTGAGTTGCTGAAAAGAAGGCGGTGGACATACCTGGGACATGTTCTTCGGATGGAAGAGAGCCGCCTTCCTCGAACAACCTATGAATGGAAGCCAGACGGTAGAAGAAAGCGAGGCCGCTCCAAAAATACATTGAGATGAACATAAGACAGAGATCTGAGGAAAGCTGGTACCTCATTACTACCTGGACGGGAAAACGTAATCGCTGCAGCATCAATGCGGGACGAATGGAGAGGCTTTGTCGACGCCCTATGTGCCACCGATGGCTCTGGAGGAACTAATATCTAAGGTAAGGTGTGTCCACATCACTCTTATAATTATTATGATCACTTTTATTTCAGCAAGAAACATATAAAAAGAGTTTTCGTTGTAACTTGGGATGGAGTTCATTCGATTGAAAATTGAAAGTTCTAGTGCCCGATTTTGAGAGTCAAAAGTGATTGAAGGGCAAACAGCCGCCCTCCCACTTCCTTTTTTTCTCCAAAGCCATCCGATAAAAATTTTGAAATAGCCATTTTGTAAAACATGGTTAAAAGGTCTATTAAATGTTCCTCTGGGGATTTCAACCCCCCAACAGCCCTTAAAGAGATGGTGATAAGTTGTGCAGTTCGTCCATTGTTTACGTATAGCATTTGTTACCGGAAAAATGACGTATATTTGACCCGTGGTGCTCAAAAAGAGCAAGGGCATTCATGTGAAGCTTTCAGGGAATGTTGAGGGGAGTGTTAAACTAGACAAAACACACTATATACTTGCAGGTTTCCAAAAGGACGCATCAGATTATTAGTAACTTTAAAGGCATATGAACATATTTAAAACATATGCAAACATACGAATCTAATCTTCTATATTGAAAAGAAAAATATATCTGCGAAATTGAGCAAAGCTATCGCCCCAGAGCACTAATATTAAAGGATTAGGAATGAAGGAAGATTAAATTTTGAAGTTTTGTCCTCAACCTCTCCCTCTATCATCCTCCCATATGTTTATTATATGGATCACAGAGAGTTGGAATATTTTGGCCCACATAAGCACTTTGTGAGGACTCGGAAACACACATCCCTTCCCATCTTCACAATCGGCCATCCTTCCCAATAGCTGATGCGCAAGCATAGATCACTGACCATGACTTACAGAATTCCGAAATTTCGAGTTAATTGGAAACCCTGGGTAAAAATGCCTCCCTTTTCCATTTTTTTAATTTATGTGTAGACAATGGGCAACTTACTTAATTTATAGCCCTTAACACATGAAAAAAAGCCATGAAAGCTGGGTTAGTAGCCCTTCAATAACTTCTGACTCTTAAAAGAGATCAGCGTTTCAACTCGATCCCTCAAGGTGCTTCTGAGACATTTCAAATAATCGAAAAAATCCGGTTTTTAGGGTATATTCTTCGGGAACACTGGAATCTTTGCATAGCAAACGATCCGAAAAGCTCGCTCAAATTACAAATGATCAGGAAAGAAAAATTCCTATTCTCACAGCAAAATACTTGATTCTTTTGACCTGGAGAACGCTTCCTGAAAGTTTCGAGCTAATAAGACACCCAGGATGAAACACACCAGCTCTTTTCATTGAAACATTTTATGTTTAAAAAGTGGATACTTTCTATGTTTTAGGACCCTCTCCTCAGGGGCAGTATGGTCATGTCATCCCCAGGGACATATTTCTTGAAGATTTTGACAATTTTCCAAAAAAAGGCTGTCTCGAAATTTGGATCGAATGTCTTTGAGGACTGAGGAGTGTAGACAGAAAAAAAGGCACAGGAGGGGGCTTGTTACCTGCTCTTGGCTCTTAAAAGGAGCTCTAGAACTTTAGAATTTTCAATCGAAAGAACCCCTTCTGAAGTTTCTACGACCGCACCTTTGATAGGTAGTAACCTAGTAAAATAAATAGCAATACATGGAAGCCGTGTTGCTCTCTACGTATGCAGCGCTGCCTATGATACCATTACAACGTGCTTAGGTACCCTGATTATTTACTTAACAAATCTGTGAAATAAGACCTGTCCTTTGAAAAGGGGAGTCAGTTTTTTAGCCCTATCGCACACTGACTGGAATAATCAATGCTAATAAAAAAAAATAGAGGTGGGATGAATCCAAGTCTTAATTTAAAATGTAGGCTACATCTTGTATGTTTGAAGTTCCTGAGAGTCTTAAATAAAGAGTTGATTATATTCTAGTTCGTTTGGCGAGGTTTGAAGGTGACCGCAAGCCTTTTTCATTGTGCGGTATTTTTTATCACTCAAGGTTACTTGTTCTTTATCTTTCATAGAAACAGTATTTTTTTTTATTAATCTTTCTATTAAATACAGGCAGATGTCAGGCTTCTAACCTTGGTCGAAATTTATAGTCAGTAAAGATTTATTGCTTGTCTAACTAGACTGTAATAGATTTTTCCTACACGAAAAAAAACAAATGACACTTGACATGCAAAAGGACTTTATTTAGTTACGCTGGTGTGACACGAATTTAAATGAAAATTTCCCAAAGTGGGATACATTTGAATTATTGTGCTGAAATATGAGAGTTAATTAAGGCTTTAAATTTAAATTGCGTTTTGTCTTTCACTTAGTCAAACACAGTGGATGGGAATGTTCTATGATTACTGTATCTGTTAATTTTTGGCAACTAAAATTTCAGAATAAGACAATTTTTGTGTAGCTCTTCCTCCCTTGTCTTTTTCATGTGAATTTTGTAATGCTGTTTTCTATTTTTAATGCGTGGTAATATTTGCTCACTGAAGTTTCAACTGTTCTTTCTTAAGGACAACTTTGTCTTTGTGTTTTAATTAATGTATTTTATTATATTCAGACTAAGTCAAATTCTTAATCACGAAGAAAATATATAGTCGGCCTAAATATATTACTTGTCAAACAAGATTGTGATTTTTTTTTTTTTTTTTTTTTTACCAGAATAGGGATCAGTAAGGCTTAACATGCAGAAGGATTTTGTTTATGCAAAGTGATATAGTTAGACTTCTCAAATAGGATAAATACTGAATCAAAGTACTAAATACAAGAGAAGCAGTTAGAGCTTCTAGTTTAAATTGCAATTTAAGTTCACTCATTCTAATACTGCGGATTGAGACATTCTGCTTACACAGTAGCTCAGTCTTTTGGATTGTTTCTAATCACGAGTAGGATACTTTTCTTTTGGCTAGACCTGTTACTAACTTAGTTTTCATTAAAGAACGTTGTCATATCTAGGTGGCTTTTACGCTTTTATTCCAAGTTCTTTATTTTTCTCTTTCGAATACTTTTCGGAATTCTGAATATGTGTCTTTTTCTATCTGAATATATTGATGATCATATGATAAATACTAATCTAATTTCAAATACCTTCAGTATCGTTTTTTTTTATTTAATATAGCTTAAAAATTAAACAATAAATACCAAAATGAGAATCATATTACACACATTACGCAGACTTTCACATGGCATCGCCAGACCCATACATTAGTATATTAAGGATAGCTTTTACCAACTCGAAATGCAAATTGAGACACAATAGATACTTACAAACAACACTGGGAAAATATGTTCCTACAATGATAATTGGATAAACCGCATGCAATCCAAAACAGTCAGGATTACAAACTTGAACTCTTTCGTGTTTTTTCACTCTTTTCATCTCAACACACTCTTTCACTCGAAGGAAAGGAAAATCGCTTATTTTGCCAATGTATAGCTAAAATCATTTTTCTTTGCACTCTTTTACGAAATGATGATAGAAAAGGTTCTAGCAAAATTAAAACTTGAGCGCAAAGGGTACAACTGCTAGCCTTTAAGATCTCCATTATCTCTGCTTGTGCCCTGCCCCAGTCGTCTTCCCAACATTTCCAACCATTTAAGAAGAATTATACTAAGTTAAATTCACTTGTGGAAACGTGAAATTTGGAAATTCAGATTTAATAAGAGAAAACAAAGGCTGTTTAGCCCAACCATTCTTCTTGAAAATAGAAAAATGAATATGCAGTAAGAGGATAAAGAAGCAACGACCACAACAGACCTTTTCAATGTCTACTCTGGAACTTAAGATTGTGTAATTTATTATTTAGACACTGAGCTTACCAGAAACTGAGATATTTCATTTTTTATAATTCATTTGATCGTTAGTTTTAATTATTAATTTAGGCGTATGAATTAAAACCTAAAGAGAATTTTGTGTGCAAAGAAGTAGACTATAAATCCGTTAACCGTCGTTTAGACCGTTGAAACTTCCTGGTTTTTTTTTAACTTTAAGGTAGCACTATGCTACCTAGCGTTTGTTACTAGCACATACGACGCTGGAATGTTTTGGTACAAAAATAAACTTTTTTTGCGACAAGAAAAATATTCAGATTCCCTTTAAGCTCTAACTATAAGCAAGTCAATTCTTATAGCGAGAAGAAGAGCTGGAAGTAAATTATGATTTGTGATTATTGTTGTATATTTGCTGGAAAGTAATCTTTGGAGACGTAATAAAGAATTTGGTTTATTAACTTTATTATTATTTATAAAGTTCCGTATAGTTATTGACGGATTCCGCCTTCTCCTCGATCGGCATTGCAAATGTATCGAAAAGAAATGTTATGTTGTATCATTGAACATTTTTTAATCCATTGACGTTATTTTAACACAGTAGCAAATTTAAATACTTCTGTGTTGTTTGGATAAACTGCCCAGAAAGACTATTTTCTCTGATTCTTATAATCTGAAGTACCCCCTTCTCGAAATTATTGTCTCATTCGCATTTATTTCTGTTCATTAATATACTCACACTTAGTATACTCAAACCATTACGTTTGCAGAAAAAGCAGTTATCCACTTTCTTATACTATGAAAAATATTAATTTTATATCAAAATGGAAAGAAATCTACTAGAAAAGGAAAGGAGGAGAAACAGTGGTAGCCGCACGTGATTTGAAACGCACGTGAGGAGAAACCGTGAGCCGCACAAATTTTTTAACTTGCACTTTTTTTGAGCGAGAATCGCTCTCTTTTGGCTTTTACTCGCACTGGCTGGAAAGGTCGGCAGTTGGCAACCCTGATTTAGTTCCTATCAGAAGTGTAAACGAGGCCACGCCAAGGGTTTCATAAAACATTTTATAAATATTTCGTAGTCACAAGTAAATGTAGTCATAGTTTCAAATAGTTACAGTCACATTCACAGTTGTAAGCAGTTGGATTCACAAACAATTGTAGTCGCAATCGCAGCCCGTCAAAGTTGCAACCGCTTTAGTAGTAGTTGTAGTAATAGCATTGGTCGTGGAAGTTCCAAGCTAATAAACTTTTAAGTAGTCAAACTTACAAGTGGTCATATTCGCAAGCTGCTGCATGTAGCAAGCTGTCTTGCAGATTTTCCCTATTGATTAAATAAATAAAAAACAAGTTTTTTAACTGCAAGTAAGGAGTGACATTAAAACTTAAAACGAACAGAAATTATTCCGTATATGAAAGGGATTGTCCCCTCCTCAACGCCTCGCTCTTTACGCTAAAGTTTGACTCCTTCTCACAACTCTCCTTTTAAAAACAATCAAAAACGTTAGCAAACATTTACAAAGTAGGAACAATAGGGAAAATCTTTTCAAGACAGTGGAAATCAGTTCTGTGAATATTTCGGCCTTATGTCCAAGGGCCGTCTTCAGCACAATACGAGAACAAGAGAGAAAATATGTATATATAAATAAACTTACATTATATTGTGAGAATTAATACTAAATAATGTTTTTTTTTTAAAGTTTTTTTTTTTAAACATCCTTATCATCCTTACTTCAACGAAGTTCAACTAGGACTGACAAAAAAAATGAAGTGAGAATATAAATTCATTCAGACTAAAGAGAACAAAGTGATTAAGTGCAATTTCTCAGAGCCAACCTTGCTTTTTTAGCAACCTGTCTCAAACGACTTTTCGTAGCTGGTTCAATGCAATTATTAAACAAAAAAAAACAAGCTTTTTAAATGAAAGTAAGGAGCGACATTAAAACTTAAAACGAACAAAAATTATTCCGTATATGAAAGGGATTTTTCCTCCTCAATGCCCCGCTCATTACGCTAAAGTTTGACTCTTTTTCTTAACTATACTTTTTAAAACAGTAAAAAACGAAAAAAAGGCAAATTTTCTCAAGCTCGTAACTTTTGATGAGTAAAACTAAACTTGATGAAACTTATATATTTAGAATTGACGTAAAAATGCGATTCTTTTGATGAAACTATTGGTATCAAGTTCCATCTTTTAGAGTTTCAGTTACTATTGAGCAGGGTCGCTCCTTACTACAGTTCGTTACCACGAACTGTTTGATAGCTCAGATTCACACAGTGCATTTTTATTTAGTTCAACCTCCCCCTCCCACACTCCCTGAAGTTTTAGCTTAACACTGTTAGATTTATAAGACAAACGCAGGATCAATTCTTCCCCTTTATCCCTGCTAGATCATGTATGTAAACAATGGGACTTTCACTCAACTTTCATTAACTTTCCCTTTCCTTTCATTAACATTCCCTTAACTTTCACTCAATTTCAGAAGGCTTTTAAGTTCAACTTTCTTCGAATTAGGCCCTTTGTTTTGTATTTCAAAATTTTTTAACTGAATTTTTTCTATATTTTTAAGATTCGAATGATGTTTTTATTATTTTTACGGATTTATGTATATCCCACACAAGGTATTTCACAGATTCTTTCCGAGAGCCCTTCGCTGTCAATAAACTTCAGGAGGCTTTTAAGTTCATCTTTCTTTGAATTAGTACTTCTTGCTTTACATTTTGATGGTGTTAACCAAATTTTTTCTGTATTTTTAATATTTGTTTGATATTTTTATTATTTTTGCGGGTTTATGTATATTCCACACAGTATTTCACGAGAGTTTTAACCGAATTTATTTCTATGTTCTAAAATTGTTTCACATTTAATTATTTTTACGGGTTTATGCATATCCCGCGAAGAGTATTTCACGGTTTTTTTTCGATAGGTGTTGGCTGTCCCTCAATTTCAGAAGCCCTTTACGTTCAACTTCCTTTAAATAAAGCACTTTTGCTTTATATTTTGAGTAGGTTTAACCAATTTTCTTTTCAATATTTTTTATATTCATTTTATATTTTTATTATTTTCTCGGGTTTATGCATATCCCACAAAAAGTGTTTCACTAGTTTTTTTCGAGAGCCCTCGACTCACACTTTGTTTCACAAGGCTTTTAAACTCAACTTTATTTAAATTAGGCCTTTTTGCTCTATATTTTGAGAGTTTAATCAAATTTTTTTTACATTACTAGGATTTGTTCCATAATTAAATTATTTTCACGGGTGTCTGTATATCCCGCAAAAGGGATTTTACGGGTTCTTTTGTGTTTATGCATATCCTACACAGATTACTTCACAAAGTTTTTTGAGAGTCCTTGGCTGCTTCTTTCAAAAGGCCATTTTAGCCCTCAATGTCTTCTAGTCAAAGTCCGAGCCGCTTCCCCTGTACGGGTGGGTGCCAGCCAAACCTTCCCCGCAGCACCCTGCCCGCTGGTCGGAGACCCCTTCAGACCAAGCGGGATCTCACTGCAGAGGGCTGACAGCAGGGGCTAAAATTGCCTTTTGAAAGAAATAAGCATTCATTTCCGTTAAAACCCAAAAAATCAGTTAAAACCATCAAAATATAAAGCAAAAAGACCAAACTCAAAGAATGATGAACTTAAAAGCCTTCTTAAATTAAATGAGAGTGAAGGGCTTTAAAAAGAACCCGTGAAATATCCTGTGTGGGAAATGACTAAACCCGACAAAATAATAAAAATATTAAATAAATCTTAAAATATAGAAAACAAATTGGTTAAGCCCCTCAAAATATAAAAGGAAAATTCCCAACTCAAGGAAAGTTGAACTCAAAAGTCTTCTGAAATTTACTGACAGCGATGAGCTCTCGAGAAAAGCTCATAAAATACTCCGTGCGGGGCATGCATAAACCCGATAAAATAATAAAATATGGAATAAATGTTGAAAATATAGAAAAAATTCGGTTAAAATTATCATAATGTAAAGCAAAAAAGGTCTAATTCAAAGAAAGATAAACTTAAAAGTCTTCTGAAATTAACTGAAAGTTAAGGGGTCTCGAAAATAACCTAAGAAATACCCTGTGTGGCATATGCATAAACCCGTGAAAATTAAAAAAAAACATGGAACAAATCATAAAAATATAGGAAAAATTCGGTTAAAATCATCAAAATGTAAAGTAAATAGGCCTAATTCAAGGAAAGATGAACTTACACGCCTTCTGAAATTGATGGACAGTCAAGGGCTCTCGAAAAGAACCTATGAAATATCCTGTTTGGGATATGCCTGAACCCGAGAAAATAATAGGAAATAAGAAACAAATTTTAATAATGTTTTTAAAAATTATGTTAAAACCCGCAAAATATAAAGCAAAAAGGCCTAATTATAATAAAACTGAAATTAAAAGCCTTCTGAAATTGAGTGACAGCCAAGGGCTCTCGAGAAAACCACGTGAAATACTAAGTGTAGGGTATGGATAAACCCAAGAAAACAATAAAAATACTTAATAAATCTTAAAAATACAGAAAAAAACCTCAAAATATAAAGTAAAAACTAATTTAAAGAAAGTTGAACTTAAAAGCCTTCTGAAATTCAGTGACAGCCAAGGCCTCTTGGGAAAACTTCTTGAAATACTGTGTGTGGGATTTGCCCAAACCCGAGAAAATAAAAATAAAAAATATGAAACAAATCTTGAAAATACAGAAAAAAAATCGGTTAAAACCAACGAAATACAAAGCAAAAATGCCTAAGTAAGAGAACGATGAACTTAAAAGCTTTCTGAAATTGGCTGACAGTGAAGGGCTCTCAAAAAGCATCTGTGAAATACCGTGTGTGGGATACGCATAAACCTGTGAAAATAAAAAAAAATATGAAACATATCTTAAAATATAGAAGAAATTCCGTTAAAACTCTCAAAATATAAAGGAAAGGGCTAATTCAAAGATAGTTAAACTAAAAAACTCTCTGAAATTGAGTGACAGTCAAGGGCTCTCGAGAAACCCTCGTGAAAAACTCTTTTCACGTATTTTATTTATTTTATTGTATTTTTTTTATTGTATTTTTAAAGGTTTTTCGGTACCTCCTTCTCGGAACTAAAACAAACCCCCTCCTCAAACAGAAATTATGGATACGACCCTGCTAGTGCTACCCTCCTGGGGCACTCTCCCCCAGGTCACCCGGCAAAGGTTGAGACGTCTGAGAAGATCGGGACTTTGATAAAATTCAAGACACATAAGATGTAATAAAAAAAAGGCTGGACCTTAAGAAAGGTTAAAGTTAAGAAAGGGAAAATTTCAATTGAAAAGTTTTTAGGTGTTCGGATACTTATGTGAACCATAAGTATTTGCAAAAAAAAAAAAAAAAAAAAAGATCACATCTTAAACCAGGTCACCCGGCAAAGGTTGAGACGTCTGAGAAGATCGGGACTTTGATAAAATTCAAGACACATAAGATGTAATAAAAAAAAGGCTGGATCTTAAGAAAGGTTAAAGTTAAGAAAGGGAAAATTTCAATTGCAAAGTTTTTAGGTGTTCGGATACTTATGTGAACCATAAGTATTTGTAAAAAAAAAAAAGATCACATCTTAAATTTTGTAACAACACTCAGCTAATCCGAAAATGCCCACCCTTGAGTTATGTCACTCTGACAAAAGATCACAGTCAAACTCTCCTTTCTAGAAAGGGTCAGCGCTTTAAGACCAATCTGATGGCAAAATCTGATTTTGGCCAATCTAAAAAATGATAAACCGGAAAAAATACCACTTGGCTTTATTCTTTGCGGTCTATGCAAAGGGACTGTTAGATTTGATTGAGTAGGACGTCTTGTAAAGAGGGTTAGATTCGATAAGTCAGGAAAGAATATAGAAATTACCTGTCTAGCGGGAAGAGGTGGGGGTCTAAAACCAGGTTAGAATCATATCTCTCACGAACATATATGTTTAAATGACAAATCTACGGGGTGAATGCGCCAGTGCCATTTTTTCCACTTAAATACTTTCTGAAAATTGAAGCTTTATTGCTTATTGGTTGGAAGTTTGGTTGAAAAAAAAACCGTTAAAAAGGTTTCACTTTTAAGTGGCAATTTCTTATCAACTGACACTTTTTTTTTGATGTGTTTCGATTTTTTTGGACACTAAGGACCGCAGTTTATTCTTTACAAAAAGACAGTAATTTTTAGAAAATTAAGAATCAATGTATAAATGTGAATTTCTTGAGTTTTATCTGGTGGGCCTCTCGTGCCATCGTGTGTTTTGTTCATATATGCATATAATCTCGTCTAAATACATGCATAGTTTTCAATTCTTTTTTATATCATATGGCTCTTTTAAAAAAAAGTTTTTTTTAAAACCCTGTTCTATTTTGATTGTCGTGCACGTTGAATTTACTTGCGAAACTCAATCCTGAACATCGTTTGATCTTATATAACTAGCAACTCTTGGGGATGTTTAAAGGAAGTATGCTGAAATTGAAATTTTCCCGCTGGGCAGATAATTTAACAACTGATCATGTTTCTTCTTCTTCTTGTCTCTTTTTTTGCGCTTTTGTAGACAACCATAATTACAGTCTTCTTTTATTTCTTCCACGTAGAGTTTTAAAAATCAAAGTTTCAAGGAATTCGTCACAAAGAATCCATACAGTATTTCTTAACTTCAAGTGCTAGACGGTCCAAAGAAAGACACTTCAAGAAAAGCAAGAGAATGAGACGAGGGGGAATTTGCCGGCGCGGCATAGCTGGTTTCTGTTAGTTTATTAGAGCAATAAGTAAAGAACTTCTATCCCATTTAAGTTAGAGCTAGAGACATAAATGCGACTGCTTATTTCACAAATATGATTCAGGGTAGTTTTGAGATTCAGGTTTTGATTAACAGACATACACTAGCCTGGAACTAGTTTCAATATAGGTAAAAAGGACCGGCTAATCGGTGGTTTTTCATTCTTTTGCTATACAAAAACAAATAGTTTTTTAGAAATTTCTTTTAACTGTTATTTAGTTTTAAAAATAAGTATATGCGTATAAGTAAGTGCGATTTGTCTTTTGCTTCGATCACTTCGTAAATAATGGTTGGACTTAGAAACTCTGGAGGGGGTTTCATGGTGGAGCATGCTTAAAGTTCTATTGTGCATTTTGTGGTTAGAAACAGACTGAGGGGCATCATGCTCCTCCCACGACCTATTTTGTACCTTGACACCTTGGAAACCTCCTATGGTTTCAGACCTAAATTTTAAAATAACCATCACACTCAGAAGGATCAAAATGTCCCAATCATGAGCTTTCAAGGGGGAGGGGTATTTTTCATCGAAGCCCGAGGATTAGGGTCCCAAATTACGGAACTGCTCCATTCTTCCCATGCATATTGTAGTAGAAAAGATGGCTGTGTTGCACAGTGTTAAAACCCGAAGCATGCAAAAAATTTAAATCTACACAATTGGTGGCGCAAGATGGGTCCCGAAGCCTCCATACATTCTCCTTCCTCATTACAGCCCACTTGTTATTAGAAAAATATGGACATTACGAATTATGTTTAGACGAATTACTGGAAACATATAAGGGTTCTCGATCTCAGTGCAAAAACAACCTGACTCTAAACTGTGGTCTGGATTGACTGCCTATGAAGCGAGTTGGTGAAAAAAAACGAATACCCAGAATCTGTCCAAAAACGAGGTAGATCCTAACTGTAGATTGTCTCAGTGCAAAAACTGCTAATTCCTAACTCAGTTCAAAAAGGAGCAAAGTCTTGTTTCGGTGCAAAGTCTGAGCCAAGTCATGACTCAAGGAAAAAAAAAGCTAAATCATGACTCAATGTGAAAATATGTTAAGTCCTGTCACGGTAGAAAAACGGCTTAAGCCTTTACTCGTTGCAAAATCAAACTAAGTCGTGAGTTAAGGCGAAATCAACCGATTCCTGGATCAGTGCAAAGGAGCCAAGTCCCCAAAACGAGCTATATCCTGGACTCACTGCAAAAGCCAGCTGAGTCCCGTCTCGCAATTTTTTTGCACCGTCTTTTTGCAAAAAAAAAAATATCCCAGAGGTGAAACTTTGTTGGTTTGGTGCAATCATGAGTTAAGTCCTGGTTTGGTGCAAACACAGCGAGATTAGTCCTGACCTGGTGTTAAAATGGTTTGAATCAAGCTGGCCATTTATGATGACACGGTGTGAATACGATATGAGCCGTAACTGAGTTTAAAAACAACCCAGGTCCAAGCCACTAACTGACGTGCTGCAAAAACGAGCAAATTTGTGGTTCGGTAAAAACAAAAAAACGACTCGAGTCCCAACTCATTGCAAAACTGAAATAGGATCTGAGTTATTGCCAAAATAAGCCAATTTTTTAATCGGTACAAAAACGATCAAAGTAGTGGTTAGCTGCCAAATCGAAGGCTGCAAGGACTGTTGAAGTCCGAACTGCAACATTTCAGTGACACTATGCAAAAACGAGTTAAGGGTTGAGTCAGCGCAAAACGAGCAAACCTCATATTGGTACAAATACAAGCTCGTATTTTACTACAGACAAAAGCGAAAACTATGTTTAGTCCTCCCCCTACCCAGTAGCTATTTTTCCATGGAAACGTAGGCAAGTGGTACATTGTTGAAATCGAAAATCTATAATAGGTATTCAATCTATGTGAGTGAAGGCTAGAACTGGTGCCGTGGCTGTTCGAAACCCCCTTCCCCTCCCTCGCCACATGTTTGCAGAAAGTTAACCATGGTGCAACTTGTCTGATTAGAAATCACGTGAGGACTTTCCAGCTGTATGATTGAAGGGATAAAGTAAACAGTGACAAATCCCACCCAAAATGTTCTCCACCCTATAGTCAACTTTTTAATAGAGAGTTTGGTAGTTTGCACTTTCTTTGCACCGGAGTCATGTAATTGTTTTCAATTTGTATGATTAGACTGCCCAGGTTGGTGCTTGGTCCCCCTGACAAGCCCCACTGCCAATGTTTTAGCAGAAAAATACACACACGGCACCCTTTTTTTAAACGGACTCATAGAAGAATTTTTAGCCTCTATGACTGGAGGCAAAAAGTATGCACGTGTCCCTTTAAACATCCTTCCTCTATCAACAGCTTTTCAACAAGTGTTTGGCAATTTTTTTTCTTAGGCATAAGAATATGGAATTTTAGACACTATGTAGAGATGATGATTTTCAGAGACTCATGGTCCTTCTCCATCCTTTGTATGGAAGTTATCATTTGTATTTTATGGGGCACGTCCTTGGGTCAATGAAACAGAAGGATGATTTACAAGGGTCCAGGTCACTTGGAAGCCTCGCCTACCTTCCACGTGAAAGGATCTGAATCATTTAAAAATTTATTGGGCCCGTGGCTGCATTTATGGAGGTTATCCTTAAGAGCTTTTACATTGCCAATCTTTATGATCAAGGGACTAACAGGCTTCAAATTTTCAACAGTCGGACTCTCCGTTGTCTGAAACCTTAATTCTCCAAGTGCCTGGACAATAGCGGTTAGCAGTCTAGTATATTTTTAAGAAAATTTCTTTTGGTATAGATACCTGTCAACCGGATCTCAAATGGGTTTCAGCACTTTCCCCTTTCTGTCGCTGTCGGAAAACTACCACAGAGGTTACCAATCTCAGGCAATAAATCCCAAATAAATCAGCAAAAAAGCTTTCAGTCCTAGTTTTGTCTACCACGCTACAGTTCACAGCTTGGTAGAAGACAAAAGCCGCATATATGTTGTTTTTTTTTTTTTTTTTTTTTTTCAAATTGTCCAGGAGAGCAAAAAATTTGCGAAACAGAATGTAAACATATGGAGACCCTTTATCCTTGGATGGTTTACCGACAAAACGCTAAATGAATCAGCCAATTGAAAACCTTGTTTTTATAAACCGTGTTAAGAAGATAGTTTTCATTAGTATATTTGTTTCCCGTTTTGCCCATTAGACACCAAGTCCAAACAAGGCTTAGCCTAAGACATGAGTTTTTCAAGCAAATAAATTTGAATCTTTGTTAGCCTTCGCAACAATTCTTGGAGCAACATATATGTCTCGAAGCCGGATATGCCAAAAAAAGTGAATTTTGCAAAAAATTGGATACATCGTTTTGATGTCCTTTAACGAAATTAATGTATTATCAGCCAAATATATAAGTATTTCAAATTTAATTTTCTAAAAGAATGTATGTGAATCCCCAAAGTATTATCTAATGTAGTCAACTAATGTAAATTAAAGCATGATCTGTCATATTAAACACGTTTGCTTCGCAAGAAGACTTATTCCTTTTGTAAGAATTTCCAGGAATCAGAGTGGATAGGCCTTTAAAGTCTCCGTAAGGAATTTATATTAGCGAATATTAAAACTGTCAACTGCATTCTGTGCTCCAGTTTCTAATCAGTGATTCTCGATGGAATTTCCATTAAGGGGAAACTTACAAAATCAATTAAACTAAGATAGAACTCTACTTTTTTTTAGTGAATTGCTAGAATCACAGTTTTTTATGATGAGAAGCTGATGTTAAGTCTGCTACCATCAAGGGTAGACAGGGGTGCAAATTCCCATGGAACCCCTCCCCCTAAAAATCTAAAAAATTATAAGTCACGTAAAAATACGTCAATTTTTCGGGAAAACTTTCTTTTTGCCCCCCCCCCCTTTTTTGAAAAAATCCGAAGGTTAAAATCATCCCTGTCCTCCTATGAAAGACTTCTGCGGAAGTCCTTACTTGGTAGTGGATTTATTCACGTGATTTATGATGGCAGGAATTAAAACAAAGTCATTTACAAAAGTAACATGTCTAAAAAGAAGATGAGTCAAGAAGGTCAATGAAACTGGTTTTGAAATTGTGAGCGTTTCGTTGTTAGCATATAATGCTTGGATTGTAAGTTGCTATGTATCATAAAGAAAAAAAAAACAATAATAAAGTATTTATTTATATTAATGCAAATAAATAAAACTGAAAATTTATGGTTAGAAACCAAAAGTTTGCAAAAAACCAATCATGGGAAAGCGCTTTTAAATGGGAAAAACTTACCGACAATATCGGTTACTTTGTCACTATTTGCCATCAGCCGTTTCATCCATAAAGTCGGATCTGCAATAATATTTGGTGCTCGAGTCGCAGCTTTCCTAGACTAGAAAACAAATTTGAGTCAAGCCTGTAGTTGCATCTTGACTCAAAGCAATCTGATGAATAGAATCCAAACCTAACCTTGGCTTGATTTCAAGCTGATTTTTCAACCAAGAACCACACTCCGTAGCTTTAGTCTCAAGTATTTTGATTACTCATATTATACTAACTTAGGCTACGCTTTGAGTCCTTTTTTTGTTGGGGGACTAGATTTGTTGCTGTTTCTTTCTTTCTTTACTATGTTTTTTTTTAAAGACATTCTCTTTTCAGATTGTGGAGGAATGGAAATATGTGGCAATGGTGTTGGACAGACTATTTTTGTGGCTTTTTGCAATTGCTTGCATAGGTGGCTCCATCCTCATCCTTTGTTGGGCGCCAGCACTATATGATACAACGTTACCTATAGATCTAAAATACTCTAAAATTGCTCAAAACAAGTTAAAAAGCATGGGAGTTGTCATCCCCTATTAAATTTTTTATGTGTTCATATATTTGTGGAATAAACAAATAAATATTTTGATTTTTTTTTCTACTTTCTCCATTAATGTCCAATTTTTGATTAGCTCATGCTCCAGCTTAAACAAAAATAAATGCAGCATTTTAACTAACAGATATCCATTGCATTCTGTCTCGCCACAAGAACAGAATTGACTAACTAATTAAAATCATATTTCGTGAAGAAGTGTGTGTGTGTTTTGTTTTTTTTTATTGTAGCCTTGAATTTAAGAAGGAAAAAATATGGTTTCCGTATAACCGAACCCCGTGCATCGGAACGTCCTTGCAACTGAACCTCCCTGTAACTGAACCCTCGCACAACTGGACCCCTTTAAATGAACGCTCGTGGAACTAAGCCCCAATTAACTGAATCCTAGTGCAACTCAACATTCTTATTCAGTTTTTGAGTGTTATACAAATACGAGGCAGTGTCATGGGGTAAAACACAATTTAGGATCGTTAGGTTTTACCTTGTTGCAATTGTTTGTTTTTTTTAAAGTCAGGCAGTAAATGCGTGTCAAAATCATTCATAAAAAAGCTCTGTTTTGTTAAAAAAAAAAGGAAATCAGACGTCACAAACCATTAAAGCCTGATTTATTTCTCTTTTTTCACGTCCCTTAATGGGGGTCTCCTTAACCCTGCCCCTGTTTACATACTGCGATATTCTCGGCTTGTAGTTCGTTAGCGTTTGGTTTGAAAAAGGGTAGTTACCTGTCTTGACTTAGAGCCGAGACACGAGCTGTTTTTGTTATATATGAATCTTTGGAATGAATTTTTTCAGATGAATCAGACCTTTCCTGAACGTTGAGTAATAAACGAAGCCTTGGAATGTATTACCTATATTGTGGTAATAAACATCTTTGTTGAAAATCTCTGAACTTTGTGAATTTAGATAACAAAAAGGCTCATGATTTCAGACCAATTTTCGGACGTGTGGTCTAATTTCTGGTTGCTGTGGCGGAAGTTGCCGCACTTACTCTAAAAGTTTCAAATGGATGAGCGAAAAACTTAGTTTTGTACCAAAAATGTTTTTTCTCTCTGATCTAGTTGTCTTCGTCAAAGTCCCCTAGGTATAGTTTACTCACACTGAAAGTTAATCATTAATCAAAGAAAATCAACTTTTGGTCCATTTCGGGGTGCCAAAAACTGATACTCCCGGTAGTAACCACCCATTAGGTCCAATCACGCCCATAGATCCTGTTCCTTTCTTCTTTTAATGATAAAAAAGTTTAACGCTGACTCCCTCATGGTAAGACGCAAGGGTCTCTTACATCATAGGGAAATTTTCTAGAATACGCAGGTGTCTCTTGCATAATAGGGAATGATTTCTTTGGATGTTACGCAATAGAGTTTAATGTTTTCCGTAACATGGGTTGTTAGAGTCTGTTAGTAAAGCGGGGAAGAAAAAAACTTGACGCAGGATAAAATATAAGCAAAGAGAGTCTTGAATTAAAGAAAGGTGGAAACCCTAGCAACCATTTCCAGGGATTGGATTGATATTAAAGATAAATTTAAGCCGTATTTAGATATATTGCTGATAGATTTTAAAGCAAAAATATCGTTTCTATTGACATATTAGATGCGCCTGCAAGAAAATAAACACACATTTTTTTTACATTCGGTAATTTCTGAGAGCTTTTAATGAAAATGTTACCTTCTTTTGACCTAAGACTAAGAATATTGCACACCACCGTGACAATACGTGACTAGCCCACCCTAGCAATAAAATCCAGAAGGTGGGGCTTTTTATTAGATGTAACGTTTTATTTACGCTTTGGTTCGCGTTTTACAAGGCTACTATAAGCAAAAATAAAGAATTTGCAGTTTTTGCGAGAAGAATGAAAACGGATGCAAGTGTGCTGTGGGACAATCTTTTTCTATGAAATAAATTTATATGTAAACCGTTATTTTGTAGGTCTATCTGCACCTTTATAAACCATTGTTCCACCTATGGCAATACTCTCTCTAAAAATCAACGCTCAATATGCCTATGGATTTTCGATAATTCTAAAGTAATTGACTGTCTCAAAATTTTCACACAATAGTATTTTAGACTTCTTTTGGCTAGAATTGTTGTTTTACACAACAAAATATCTTAAAACGCCGCTTTGCTGTGGGGCAGTCTTTTTCGCAAGAATAAATGCCTATGGTAGCCGTTTATTTTATAGCACTACCTGCACATTTACAATCGATTTCGCTACCGTACATCTCTATTGCCCCTGAAACTTGAGGCTCAATATGCGTATATATTTTCCATAATCCTTAATCAATAACTTATCTCAGAATTTTCACTTAGCAGCCTTTTGACCTTTATTGCTAGAATTGTTGTTTTGCACCGCAAAATGTCTGAAAACACCACTTTGCTGCGGGACAATATTTTTGCCTAAAATGAATGTCCATGTTAACCGTTTGTACCGTAAGACTCCCTGGAGCCTTATAGGAGCGACAGCACCACCGTAAGGCATTACTGCCTCTGAAACTCGTGGCTCAATATGGTATAGATTTTCAATAATTCTAAATCAATTGTCTATCTCAGAATTTTCACACAAAAGTATTTTAATCTTCTTTTAGGTAGAATTGTTGTTTTGCATCCTAAAGCGTCTGAAAATACCGCTTCGCTGTAAGACGGTGTTTTTGCCTAAGATAAATGTCTTTGTTAGTGTTTTTTTTTGTAGGATTACCTGCAACTTTAAAATGAATTATTGCCTCTGAAACTCAAGGCTCAATATGCGTATCCATTTCGATAATTCTAAATCAATTAATTGTCTCATAATTTTTATCACAATAGCTTTCATGCAATAGCTTTCTGGCCGTCTTTTCGCTAGAATTGTAGTTTTACATCACCAAATGGTTGAGAACACCGCAATGCTTGGGAAAGTCTTTTTGGCTAGAAAATGTCTATATTAGCCGTTTATTTCGTAGGACTACCTGCACCTCTTAAAAACAAATGCGCTACCGTACGTTATTACTGCCTCCGAAACTCGAAGCTCAATATGCGTATAGATTTTCAAGAATTCTAACTCAATTGACTATCTCAGAATTTTCAAACAATAGTATTTTTGGACTTATTTTGGGTAGAATTCTTGTTTTGCAGAGACACTTACAATCTTTCTCAATACTAGAAATGTTCATACTTTGAATAAAAAGCTTCGAAAATGCTTTACTTTTTTTTATAATTGTATAGTCTAGAGGTGCTACATATTTTGGTGTTTCATAACCAAGCTCAGATTGTCCATATCAAATAGTTCGTTGTAACAAGCTGTAATAAGGAGCGACCCAACTCAATAGTAACCAAAACTATAAAAAAAACGGAATTTGATACCAATAATCACACCAAATGAACCGTATTTTAATGTTGATCTTAAATATGTAAGTTTCATCAAGTTTAGTCTCCCCTGTAAGAAGTTACGAGCCTGAGAAAATTCACTTTATTTTGGAAAATAGCGGAAAATACCCCTTAAAAGTCATAAAATCTTAACAAAAATCACACCATCAAAATCAGCGTATCAGAGAATCCTACAGTAGAATTTTCAAGCTCCTATCTACAAAATGTGGAAGTTTGTATTTTTTGCAACAAGACAGATCACGGATGCGTGTTTATTTGTTTGCTTGTTTTTCCCCGGGGGCGATCGTATCGACCCAATGGTCCTAGAATGTCGTGAGAGGGCTCATTCTAATGGAAATTAAAGTTCTAGTCCCATTTTTAAGTGACCAAAAAATTGGAGGGCATCTAGGCCTACTCCCATGCTCATTTTTTCCCGAAGTCACCGGACCAAAATTCCGAGATAGCCATTTTATTTAGCATAGTCGTAAAACCTGATATCTATGTCTTTGGGGACGACTTACTTCTCCACAATCCCCGTAGGAGGAGCTGCAAGTTACAAACTTTGACCAGTGTTTACATACAATAATGGTTATTGGAAAATGTACAGACGTTTTCAGGAGAATTTTTGGTTGGATGGAGGGGTTGAGAAGAGGGAGTTATTTGGGGGTAACTTTCCATAGATTAATTTATTATTGGCTTAGAGAATTTTCATGAAGGGAGCTAAGGATTTTCTAGCATTAAAAAAAACAGTGAAAAATAAATATGAAAAAGTTGTTTCAACTTAAAGTAAGGAGCAACATTAAAACTTAAAACAAATAGAAATTATTACGAATATGAGGGGTTCACCTCCTCTTAATACTTCGCTCTTTACGCTAAAGTATTTTTAGGAATTTCGACTATTTATTCTAAGGCCTTTATGATTCAGGGGTCATTCTTAAGAAACTGGGACAAAAGTTAAGCTTTAGTGCCAAGAGCGAGGCATTGACGAAGGGGCGAACCCCTTCATATGCGTAATAAAAACATACGAATATAGAATTTCGTCACGTCAGTTAATTTGTAAGTTATTTATATTTTTACTAATAAAAATGTTCGTAAAAAATTTAAAAGTCTAGTTGCCGTTTTAAGTAGCCAAAAAATTGGAGGGTAACTAGGCCTCCTCTCCCGCTCCTTTTTTTCTCGAAACCGTCCGATCAAAACTATGTGAAAGCCATTTAGCTAAGAAAATAAATTAATATGCAAATTTCGTTTAATTATTCATGTGCGGAGAGCCAAAATCAAAACATGAATTAATTCAAAAAACGTTCTGAAATTAAATAAAAAAAAAGTTTTTTTAACTGAAAATAAGGAGCGACATTAAAACTTAAAAGGAACAGAAATTACTCTTCATATGAAAGGGGCTGTTCCTTTCTCAACGCCCCGCTCTTTACACTGAAGTTTTTTACTGTTTTAAAAAGTTAAGTTGAGAGAAAGAGTCAAACTTTAGCGTAAAGAGTGGGCCATTGAGGAGGGTACAGCCCATTTCATATAAGGAACTGTTCCCTTCTCAATAATAATAATAATAATAATATATTTGTGACCCACTTGAAACAGCAGAGTATAAAAACAAACATACAAAAAAAAAAAAAAAAAACTTCTGACAACACATTAAATTATTGTAAAAAACATTTTAGAAGATCATGAAAAGGGTTAATAGTAAAATGTATTGAGTCGGATAGTTTCTGGTGTAGCACTTTGAATTCATTTAATAAATCTGGAGCCCCCAAATTTGTTACCATATCACTGTTCTTGTACCAGGGAGGAAGATGCAACAAAAAACGAGTAAACGAAAATAAGATGACTTGAGAGCCTTTAAATCTTTTCTTTTTAAAACAGGATACAATCCAGAAAGATATAAAACCGAGTGATCACAAAAGCAAGAATAAATTTGTGAAAGGGCTTTGCGGTTGTATTTCCCCCTGTTCGCGACAATTTTAGAATAACCCACTTGAAGTTTAACCTTAGCATCAGAAACAATTTTGTTACGAAAAGAGACTAAATTGTTAGTAAAGGTAATGCCCAACCACCTTAAAGAAGTCATGCACGGAACGCTAAATTCAGAACAATTAAGTCTAGAAGATTGGTTAGAAGAAGGACCAAAATGAAGGAATTCACATTTATCAGGGTTAAGGGTTAGACCTACATTCGAGAAAGCAGTAGAGATAGAACGAACAGAAGCCGAAAGCCCAGATTTAGTTCTACTAATGAGAAGAATATTGTCTACATAAGCAAAATATGAGACATTTGAACTACCTAAAAGGTAAGTTGTTGGAAGACTATTTAAAATATCAGCAATACAAATTTTGAAAATTGATGGAGACAAAACTCCACCTTGTCTCACACCGTGTCTTACGAAAATCTTTAACATAGAAGGATCAGAAGGAGAAGATTTAACATGAAGAAAAGAATGACCATACCAAAATTTTAATAAAGAAACAATAGAAACATTCACTCCACATTTAAGCAAATAAAACAGGGCTTGGGAGTACAGAATCAAAAGCCTTAGATAGATCTAAAGAACAAAAATAAAGATCATAGCCCTTCCCGGAAGCATCAGAAAGCAGAGCAGAAAGAACTTTATGGGCATGCTGACATCCCAGACCACGCTGAAAACCAAACTGGTTAACTCCAAAATTTATATTATCTGTAATAGAAGGGAGAAGTAAATACTCATGGACTTTGCTTAAGGTACAAGAAACAGTGATAGGACGATAAGATGAACATGACAAGGGATCTTTCCCCCTTTTTATAAGAGAAGTAACTGTGCCACACAGAAAACTGTCCGGCACGACGGAACAACACAAACACATTTGAAAAAGTAGTTGTAAATACGATATTAAAGGGGGCAATCAGGTTTTAAATGATTCACTGATATTCCATCGGTGTCAACTGACTTAGACTTAAGCTTTTAATAGCCAGGTAAATCGAATCATCGGATATCGGTAATATATCCTACTGAGATAGAGCAGACGGTAGCATACGTTTCAAAACAGCTGAAAAATGTGAATGAACTGCATAATTAATTCGGGAAAAAATAGCAGTATAATGCGATTCCCAAGCTGACTTAGAAATATAATTGCCAGGACCATCACTAATAATTTTACTAGAATTTAAAACATTCTTCCAATCAATTGGATTTGATGAAAAATCAAGACCCCGAAATCGGAGTGCAGGAAGGTATTTCTTATAAGCAGATTTAGTGCGATTTTTAATACTGAAAACAATACCAGAAGCAGGCCTTCCGCATTCTGACCATATACGCAACCATAACTTTGCACGGTTCTTAATCGACTTCAACTCTGAATCATTATTCCACACAGGTTGACGAGTCCCTAACCTAACTTGTTCACTAGGGACAGCACAAGACTCAGTGTTTTTCAAACACGAAATAATTTGAGAATAGTACAGGTTAATATCGGCAACCACATTTTTCACAGGCACCCGCGTCTGGAGTAAATGAAACGGAATACGAATAGAACTAAGTAGTGTAGCCAGCGTCACACTGTAAAGTGCAACATTTCCACGATTCCAATTATACTTGTCGAAACACCGTGAGGGCTTAGGAGTAGAGGAATATACAGGAACATCAGATAGGAAAAACATATGACATCGGCATATGATCAATATCTTGTTCATCCGTATGGACATGCACTTTAGAAATACTGAGACTTGGCGAACAGATTACATGGTCAATATTTGATACACTTCCTGAATGACGAATGTAAATATAGGACTGATCCTTTGGCACAATTTTATAATCAGGAACTAAATCTAACAAGCAGTCAGTTCTAGCCGAGTTATCTAAAATATTGCAGTTCAAGTCACCAACAATCAGATATGTAAGTTAGGAATCAGCGAATTGCTTCACAGCTGAGCATAACGAGGAGCAAGCTTTAGCGAACCGAGTCATAGAATCAATTCCACGTGCATTATGTGGCAAATAAGTGTTAATTATAACAGTATTGCCTAACTGGATGGCAAGAAAATGATCGTTCGAGCATAAGCAAGTGGGATTTAGACCACTTAAACTCCGCTTCACAAAACATGCAAGCCTTCCAGAGGGCCTGCCAAAAGTTGTGCGGGCTTTTACAAGAAATAACTGATGTGATGTACTTCGTTGTAGGAAACTGGAACTTGTGGAAGAGAGTAGGTTTTCTTGTAAGCAGACTATATCGTAATCATTTATGAACTCGTCGATCACAGAGGCTTTATCCTTTAGTGCCATTAATATTAAAAGAGAGTAGGGATATCGAGCGAGCCATCACTTGGCAGCAGAACTCACTTTTTTAAGGACTTGACATTTTAGGCTAAAGATAAGTACACAAAAAAACATCAAATCAGAAAAAATCTAGAAACAGATAGGCGCATGAAAAGTGCAAGGAATATAGACAAAATCTAAAAAACATACAAGCATATGAAAAATAAAAGGAATATTGAAAACAAATAAAGTGAGAGCGGGAGATGACCAATTAACTCGAAATTGTTTATTTGGTCTTACGAAAGTAAGACCTAATTCAAATTTGTTGTGAAGTACCCTATTGAAGCAAATAATTAACCCATTAGATGAGATAACAAGAAATAGATTAATATCCATGGACCGTGACAGTTCTTAACACTAGGCATGCACTACCCCATGTTACTACTGGTCCCATGGTCTTTCTTACTCTAGGTACCATTATAGTCCAGGATACTCCCAACCCATTGTGATACCCCCGTGACAAAAATGATGCTTTAAATCCATTGCTTTATGTTTTGACAAACCCTCCCCTCATGATACTTCAACACAGTTCATGCCACTGTTGCAATATGTAGCTGCTCTGTAGCATTAAACCGAGACTAGTCTTCCTGATTGCTCATATCCTTTCGAATTACGGTGCAAAAGCTTTTTTTGAAGCTACTGAATCTTTGGCAAAGTTTCTTGAAGACGCCAGTATTATTGATTATTGATTTATTATGCACCCCTGGTTGTTATGTTATACTATTCCCATCCTATAGCACCCATTGGCAGGCTTGTGGCACCTATTATCATTCCTAAGGCATTATCCGACATCCTTGATATAAACGATGTTTTAATTCATTTGGTTTGTATTTTCGAGTCGGCATGTGTTTTCACAAGCCAACCTCTTCGTGACAGCCCATGTGATTTAATGGACCATTGACACCTATTATCTGACAAAAATAACCGTATAAACTAAACAACTGGGTAGACGAAAAAACCCTAAGGGCCTTCTCCAAGACATATTGTTTGCATTAGTCAGATAATAAAAAGCCTAAAGAGCTTCTCCAAGACAAATTGCTAACACTGGACAGATGCTAGTCCCAGTTCCAGTTTCAGCAATTCTTTCCCCGGTCACACCCGTTCCAGATCCAATTCTGTCAGATCCCAACCCAGCTGCAGTTCCAGTCTCGAATTCTAGCTCCAGTCCCACCTGTTCCAGTTCCCTCAGTTCAAGTTCCGGATCCACCACTCCTAGCCCTGATTCCACAGTTCTAGCAATTCCGGTTCTAGCAATTCCACTTCGTGTTCCACCAGTCCCAAGGTCTTTTTGTGGCTGCCCCTGTTGTATTCTGTGGCTGGTCATCGACAATAGCCAGTTCATTGTATGTTTAGATCAGAATTAATAGTGCACTGGATGGAAAATCAAATACATATTACTTTAAAAAGTGAAGATGAAATATTTCAAGAAAGTATATATAAATGATAAAGTCATCTTAGCGTTAAATGCTCACAAAGACAAATATCTGAACTATAAAACAAGCAATGATTGGAATCTTATTGGAAATGTATGGGTGCGTTTTAATTACAGTGAGAGATTAAATTTCGTCAGAGTACCGAAAAATTTGACTCTTATGATGGTGAATATGTGAGACTAACATTTCCAGAGATAATAGTGCTTAAAGATAATGCAAACATAAAACTATAATTTGATGATTAGGGTCAACATTTTGCTACTACTGGTGGTAACAAATTACCCGTTGATGCATCTAATCGCCATCTTTCTGGTATTAGCATCCAAAAGAAGACAAGGAGAAGACAAGCCTACAGCTCTACAAATGTCACAAGCCATATCTTATCTATGTGCCGGGAGTGAAATCTATGTAAAACAAATTTCGTAATAAGCGTTGAAACCGTAAGTAAATTAAAAATGACATTATCAGATAATATACAAAAGGAATATAAGGATGAATTGATCAAAAACAAAAACACCTACGAAAGTTCCTAGTGCATGGACAGTTTGCTAACACATTTAGTTAATGAACCGAATAATTCCGACAATAAAATATATAATGAGGCTGAGCTGAAATCATGTTAAAAAGTCATCTATGACACCAAAATGGAATAAGTACCAACTCACGATAAAATATAATGAATTATTTATACAACTATTCCAAAGTATTCATTTTTTGGATTATATCCTACATGTCATAATTTCAATGAGAATATTTTATTACATTACTTTGTTATGTCATTGTTTTTTAGGCTACGCTGGCAACTTCAAGGTTTAAAAGGTTTATTCAAAGATCAGAGTTGCAGGAACAGGAATATTCAGATACATAGTTAGTACTACCGGATTCATAAGGGTACTATTAGAGTATGAGATAAGTTAGCAGAGTTTTTACCAAATTCTGAGAGAGATGGACAGAATTTTTTTATGGTTGCTGAAACATGAACAGGCATTTTCTTTCAAGCTAGAAAGACGTAAAAGGGATTTTTTTCAGTTTATAAAACCAGCAAAATATAATTTTTCACAGACACAGAGAGAGAGAGAGAGAGGAGAGGAGAGAGGAGAGAGAGAGAGAGAGGAGAGAGAGAGAGAGAGAGAGAGAGGAGAGAGAGAGAGAGAGAGAGAGAAAGAGAGAGAGAGAGAGAGAGAGAGAGAGAGGGGGAGAGAGAGAGAGAGAGAGAGAGAGAGGGAGAGAGAGAGAGAGAGAGAGAGAGAGAGAGAGAGAGAGAAAAAAGGCACAGAGCGCACATGCACAGACAAAAAGACACAAAAAGAGACAGACGAAAATAAACACAGAACAAAAGGACGCAAAGATAGACAGACAAAAAAGACACACATACATACACGTACAGACAGACAATAAGATGCACACAGATACACGCACCTACAGAAACACAGACAAAAGACACACGCATACAGACACACAGACAGACAGACAAAAAGACATACAGACATACACGTAGAGACACGCACATAAACCTACAGACATATGGACACGCATAGAGATATCCAAAAAAGACATAGAGACAGACAAAAAGACACAAACACACTAAGACACACAGATACAGATGACAAGACAAAAGTTACAAACACATACAAAAACACACACAAATACACAGATAAAAAAAAACAGAGAGACAGATAGACAAAAAGACTTACAGGCACAGAGGCAAACAAGCCAAAAGACAGATATGTGCGTCTGTATGTTTGTGTCTGTGCGTCTTTTTGTCTGTCTGTCTATGTGTCTGTACGTGTGTGCATGAGTGTTTTTTTGTCTGTCTGTGTGTTTTCGCCCTTTGTGTGTCTGTCTGTGTTTCTACCAACCTTGTTATATGTCTGCCTGTCTTTGTGTCTCTGAGTGTATGTGCGCCTTTTTATCTGTCAATTGTCTTTTTTGTCTTTCTCTTTATGTCTTTTTTTCTGTCTATATATCTCCGTGTCTGGGTATGTATGGTATGTATGTGTTTGTGTGTCTATTTTTGTCCGTCTATTCGTATTTTGTGTGTATTTGTATGTGAGCGTGTGTGCATGTCTTTTGTCTGTCTGTGCGTCCTTTTTGGTTGTCTGTCTACAAGTCTTTGTGTTTTTACGCGAACGTCTATGTGTCATTACATTTGTGTGTCTGTCTATGTGACCTTTTGTTTTTCTGTCTGTGTGTCGTATGTGTGTGTCTGTGTGTCTTTTCGTCTGTCTGTCTGTTTAAAATACTATAAAATACTTCATCATATTTTTTCTTGAGGTGGTACTTATTCCAATTTGGTGTCATAGACAACTTTTAATATGGTTTCAGCTAAAACCTCATCACACATTTTATTATTGGTATTATTAGATTTATTGATTGTATCTCTGAGAAAACATTCAATGGTATCAATAACATTTGCAGGTGTTTTGTTTTATCAATTCATCTCTTTATTTCTTTGTTGTATTATCTACTAATGTCAATGTCATTTACTTATTCTTTCACTGTCTATTACGATATTATTTTACTTAGATTGCAGTTTCGGCAAATAGATAAGATATGGCTTATGATATTGGTGCAGCAATAGACTTGTCTTCTTCTTGTTTTTTTTTTTAGCGTTAATACCAGAAAGATGGTAATATGATCTATCAAGGCTAATGCGTTACCACCAACTGTAGCAAGAAGTTTGCCTTCGTCGTCAACTAATAGTTTTATGTTTGCATTCTCTTTCAGCGCTGTCATCTCTAGAAATGTTACTCTCGCATATCCAACATAATAAGAAATGAATTTTTTTCGGTACTACAAAGAATTTAATCTCTCACTGTCATGATAATGCACGCACCCATCTCCAATAAGACACCCATTATTACTTGTTTCATAGGTCGAATATTTGCTATTATCAGTACTCAATGCTAAGATGACTTTATCATGTATAAAAAATCTCTTGAAATATTTCCTCTTCACTTTTTAAAATAAGATGTTAGTAATTATCATTCCAGTGCACTATTAATACTAATCGAAACTTATAATATACTGACTACTCTCGATATCCTGCCACAGATTACCACAGGGGGACGCCTCGTACAAAAATTGAGACTACTGGAGTCGGAGCGGAATCGCTGGAGCCGAAGCTATGGAATGTGGAGCAGAAGTGGCAGCATTGGAACTGGAACTGACGGAACTGGAACCAGAGGGACCAAAGGTGGAATCGGTGGAATCGAGACTGGAACTAGAACCGGGATGGGATTCAGAAGAACTGGAACTTGAATCGCTATGACCGGGGGAAGAAAGGGCTGAACTAGGATTGACATCTATCCAGTCTAAGTAATGTGTCTTGGAGAAACCCCTTAGATTTCTCACTATCTGACTATTTCATACAATACGACTTAAACAAGGCCCTTAGACTTTTTCCTATCTCTCCAGTGTAAACGATGTGTATTGGAGAAAGGTCCTGTGAAATATCATGGGCCATCACGAAGGGATTTGCTTGCGAAAACATCGAGAAAGGTCCTGTGAAACATCATGGGCCATCACGAAGGGATTTGCTTGCGAAAACATAAACAGATTCGAAAACACATACCAATGGAATTAAAACATTATTTTTATCAAGAATTGTCTGAAAATGCCTTAGAAATGATAATGTGTGCTATAGGGTGCCACAGACTTGCTAAAGAGTGCCACATGGCAGGAATTACTATTTTGCATCACGAGGGAGTGGTCTGCGAAGACACAAAACAACGGATTTTAAGCCAATACAACATAACAACCAGGTATACATAATAAATCAACACTCAATAATAAAGGCGTTTCAAAAAAGTTCAGCCAAATATTCACTAGTTTAAGAAAAAGTGCTGGCACCGGGATTTGAAAAGATATGGGCAATCGAGGAGGCTTGTCTTGGTTTAAAAAAGTGCTGTCTCTGTGAAAAGTTCCAAACGATACCAAGTGGCAGCTAAGTTGTACCACGGGGGGCGCGAACTATATTGATGAATCATGAGAAGATGGCTTATAAAAATATCAAACAATGGATTTAAAGCATCTTTTTTGTTACGCGGGGAATCTCAATAGGTTAGGAATGTCCTGGATTTTGATTCATGGGGAAGAAGGCTCATGTTACCAAGGGTCGCACGGGGTTTCAGCGTACCAAGTGTTAAGAATAGTCATGGTCCATAGATGGTCATTCATTTCTTGTTATTTCATACATTAGTGTCATTATTTGCTTCAATGGGGTAATCCCACAGAAAATTTGAATTAGTTCTTACGTTCCTAATAAAATAAAAATTACGAATTAAATGATCATCTAACGCTATGATTTTACCTGTTTTCCATGTTTCTTCCGTTTTTCATACGCTTGCATGTTTTTCGATTTTTTCAATGTTACTTGCACTTTTCATAGGCCTACCTATTTTTCAGCTTTTTTCTGTATTCCTTGTGTTTTTGTATACTTATCTTCCATTCCTACTTTTTTACTTTTTTCTACTCTTTCCATTTTTCATATTCTGTTTTCCAGTGTTTTTTTTCTGTGTTCAGCTATTTTTGCTAGTAGAAGTAGAACCTTCTGTTTTAAGCCGAAGTAACCTCTCCTACGTTTTAAACAGAATTTGGGGGGAAAACTAGAGAAAAATATGGGTAATAAAAAGGATCTTCAAAATGATCTTCTAAAGAAACGATAAAGTGAATCATTTGTCATTCAATTTTAAATATGGGTTCGATAACTGGCTAATTAACTCGTTTCCACAATGATGCTTACGTAATGCCTCACTGAGTTCAATACCTAACTTGAGCTGTCATTGTCTAGCTCACTTCAAACAATTAATAACAAAGGAATAATCAGGTGTGCGTATAAATCAATGATGCAGAAGTAACCTGTCCTGCGCTTTAAACTGAGTTTTAAAAAAACTAAAGAAAAATATGGGTAATAAAATGGGATCCTCATAAATACCTTCCAAAGAAACTATAAGGTGAATCATTGTCATTCAGGTTTAAATATGGGATCGATAACTGGTTAGTGAACTCATTTGCGCAATGATGCATATGTAAAGCCTCACTTACTTCCATACCTAACTAAAGCTGTTGTTGTCTAGTTCACGTCCAACAATTAATAACAAAGGAATAAACCAGGTGTGCGTAATAGATTAATAATCAATAATACTTGCTGGTTCCTAGGTCCCCATTGGGATTGGTTGCTAGGGCTTTACATTAGCAAACAATTAACTATGATGTAACACCCACGTGTACGCAAGATCTCATCGTCAATTACATCCAAGGGTTCCTCTCTTGACTAGCGGCCCGTAAGATCTGTCAAAAAAGTGTCTTTGACACTCAAAATTACGTCATCCTCAGTAAATTAGTAGAAGTAGCCTAAACCACTAACTATTATGTAACAGCCAGGTGTGCACAATAGATCAATAATCAATAATGCTTGTTGGTCGCTTTGACGCTCTGATCGGATCCAGAGGGTCCCCACTACTAATCTGAATATACTGTCAAAATTTCTGATGAAGATTATTTTTTTCGGTAAATCCTTATCAATATATCCACTTCAGAATTTCAGGTGGACAAAGAGGGGTGTTATTGTTCATATGGATGGAAATTCTGTGCTACTTTTAGTCTTGTATGTGGCTAAAACCATCACAACCTTCTAAATGGGATTTTCTGATCTAAAAAACACATTACATACGTATGTTTTAATACAATGGAGTATTCTATAAATGAAAAATACAAATGTTACCATTTAAAGTTGCTAAAAACAAAGTTCTAGTAGCATTAGCCCCCCCCCCCCCACAAAAAAAAGAAATTTCTGGCGGGTCTCCATACCCATCTTGCCTTTCCTATCTATGTGTAGATAGGGAAGGGAATGTAATATTTTATGCTACATTGAGAGGCATTTGAACTAATTGCTACTCCAATACTGCCACCATGTAGTATTATTTCTTCTACAACTGGTAAGCATAAAACATAGCTTTTTTTTGTACTTTTAAATCAATCAACTTTCCAGAATTTTAAATTGTTGGAAATTCGTCCTCTTTGGGCAAAGTCGCTGTTTGGTGTCATAAAATGGCAGAAAACAACACTTTCCCATGTCACAATTTTCATAGTAACTTCAAATGAACTTTTAACTTACGTTCGGATAAGCTCTCTCTCAATTTCCCAGGACCCTCTGATTTGATACGATCATGCCTGGAAAAAAATCAGATAAACCTGTAATTCATTGTCTATCTTCTGGAAAAAGTTGTAAAATTCTGCACTTTTGTAGGGTTGCAGTTTCAAACCTGTACGGTAGGTTCTCTGATACGATGAATCCAACAAAGCGACTTTTCGCTCAGATTTTTTGCTTTGACAACAGCCCTGAGAATAAAACAAACAAAAATAAACATACATCCACAATCTTTCTTCTGGAGAAAAAAAAATCCTCATTTGTTGACTAGAGCTTGAAACCTCTACGGTAGGGTTCTTTGATATGATGAATCTAACAAAGCGATTTTTAGCAAGATCGCTTGCTTTTTGAGGAGTGTTCCGCTCTTTTTTCAAAAATCAGGCAAATTTTCTCAGATTTTTAGCTTTTGGTAGGTAAAAATAAACTACATAATTGTATATATTTAAAATCAGCATAAAAAGCCAATTCTTTATGTGCCAGTTCTCATTCAAGCTTCGTTTTTAGTATTGACGAATAATGACCCTAGTCGCCTCTTACTTGCAGTTCGTTATAATTGACAATTTGATCAGATTTTCTTATGATAAACAATATTTTTGAACTCATTCATTTTATTCAGTGGCATTCGACTATCGAAAAATAGAACGTAAATTTGACAGCTGAGCAGTAACCCTAAATTTAGTTTTTCTTTCGCTATTCTATATTTTTTTCAAAGATTTAAGGGATTTTAGTTCAAGGGGAAAATTGTCCTTTTATGAAAGAAGTATATTCTACATGCAAAAGGTGGTATCTATGCAGGCAGGGTATGTTTTCGGTACGGGCCCTTATGAATGTGAAGCTTTTGTCAAACACCCACTTTAGGACTTCTGAGATAGAAATCTGTTGATCGAGGAAAGATAAATGAAACTTCCCAGCATGAAATCGGAGCCTAAGATATCCCCTTGGAAACTGTTTTTAAGTTCCCATCTCTACTCCTTCTGTAGCCTATTCTATTGCTTAGGAAACTGCATAAAGACTAGTCTGCACCTGTTGTAGGCTTGCGAAACAGCAAATCTTTCCATAATTTTGGTTTGAGTCTGGTTTTCTTTCAATCTAGGGTTTAAGCATAATGGAGTGAGATTAAATGCATAACGATACACAATAATTAAACATATTATACATTAAATGGGCAATCACTTTCCCCAGATTGATCTGAACAGATGAATTGATCCCTCTCCACTATATTTATCCTAAAACTAGCTATTAAAACCACCTAGTTGGTGGGGATGCTTCGCGCCCCCCCCCAAGCCTCCCCGCGCGCGTAAGTCGTTACGCACCATTGTAGTTGTGTCCCTGTGTCCCACCTGTGAATATAGAAAGATATATATATATATATATATATATATATATATATATATATATATATATATATATTATATATATATATATATATATATATATATATATATATATATATATATAATATATATATATATATATATATATATATATATAATATATATATATAATATATATATATATATTTAACTACGTAAAACTTGCGAATATACAACATTCTTCGATGTCCCATTGTCTGTGCGCCACCCCAACAGCTAGTAGGGAATATAAATGACAACCGGGACACTCAAAGAGAAAGCGACCGGGACACAGGGAATGTTCGATTAGCAATCACCATCAACAAAGCACCGAGACACAAATGACGACCGGGACACAGGGAAAATAAATGACGACCGGGGACACTCAAAGAGAAATTACAGACCAGGACACCGGGACACAAATGACGACCAAAACACAAATGACGACCGGGACACAGGGAATATAAATGACGACCGCGACACTCAAAGAGAAATTACAGACTGGGACACCGGGACACAGATGACGACCGGGACACAGGGAATATAAATGACGACCGGGACACAGGGACACAACTACAACAGGGATGTCGGGGGGAACAAGGGGATATATAAATGACGACGGGGACACAGGGAATGTTCGATTAGCAATCACCATCAACAAAGCTCAAGGGCAATCATTATAATAATGAGGTATAGATCTGAATACAGAGAGTTTTTCCCATGGACAATTATATGTTGCATGTTCAAGAGTTGGTAAACCTGACAATCTATTTATGTGCAGACAATGGGACAGCCAAGAACGTTGTATATCCGCACGTTTTACGTAGTTAAAAACATATATATATATATATATATATATATATATATATATATATATATATATATATATATATAATATATATATATATATATATATATATATATATATATATATAATACATATATATATATATATATATATATATATATATATATATATATATATATATATATATATATATATACATATATATATACATATATATATATATATATATATATATATATATATATATATATATATATATATATATATATATATATATATATATATATATATATATATATGGGACAGCGAAAAATGTTGTATATTCGCATGTTTAACGTAGTTAAAAACATATATATATATATATATATATATATATATATATATATATATATATATATATATATATATATATATATATATATATATATATATATATATATATATATATATATATATATATATATATATATATATATATATATATATATATATATATATATATATATATATATATATATGTATATATATATATATATATATATATATATATATATATATATATATATATATATATATATATATATATATACATATATATAATATATATATATATATATATATATATATATATATATATATATATATATGTTTTTAACTACGTTAAACATGCGAATATACAACATTTTTCGCTTCCCATTGTCTGTGCATATAAATAGATTCGCGCCACCCCAACACCTAGTTGGTGGGGTGCTTCGCGCCCCCCCCCCCCCCCCCAAGCCCACCGCGCGCGTAAGTTGTTACGCGCCATATTAGTTACGCGCCATTGTAGTTGTGTCCCTGTGTCCCACCTGTGAATAGATATATATATATATATATATATATATATATATATATATATATATATATATATATATTATATATATATATATATATATATATATATATATATCTATATATATAAAAATAAGTTGTCTGTCTGTCTGTCTGTGGATCAGGTGACGTCATGTTTCTGTGTCGGCTGACGTCATGTTTTCGACTGACGAAATTACAGACCGGGACATCGGGACACAAATGACGACCGGGACACCGGCACAAAGGGAATATAAATGACGACCGGGACACAAGGAATGTTCGATTAGCAATCACCATCAACAAAGCACCGGGACACAAATGACGACCGGGACACAGGGAGTATAAATGATGACCAGGACATAAGTAAAAAAAATTTAAAATTAAAAAAAAGGTAAAAACTACAAAAAAACTAAAAAGAAAAAAAAACTAAAAACTAATAAAAAACTAAAAAAGCTAAAAAAACTAAAAAAGAAGATAGAATGAAAACGGAAAAAAAATGAAAAATAAATGAGGAAAAACAAAACTAAAAAAAAAAGAAAAAAAACTAAAAAAAGGTAAAAAACTAAAACCTAAAAAAAGACTAATTCAAAAACGAATGTATATACAGACCGGGACACAAATGACGACCGGGACACAGGGAATATAAATGACAACCAGGACACTCAAAGAGAAATTACAGACCGGGACACCGGAACACAAATGACGACCGAGACAAAAATGACGACCGGACACCGCGACACAGGGAATATAAATTACGACCGCGACACTCAAAGAGAAATTACAAACTGGGACCCGGGACACAAATGACAACCGGGACACAGGGAAACAACAACAACGGAGACGCCGGGGGGCACAGGGGGATATATAAATGACGACAGGGACACAGGGAATGTTCGATTAGCAATCACCATCAACAAAGCTCAACGGCAATCATAAGAATAATGAGGTATAGATCTGAACTCAGATTGTTTTTCCCATGGACAATTATATGTTGCATGTTCAAGAGTCGGTAAACCTGACAATCTATTTATATGCACAGACAATGGGACAGCCAAGAATGTTGTACATTCGCAAGTTTTACGTAGTTAAAAATATATATATATATATATCTATCTATATTCACAGGTGGGACACAGGGACGCAACTACAATGGCGCGTAACTAATATGGCTCGTAACGACTTGCGCGCGCGGGGGGGGCTAGGGGGGGGGGGGGCGCGAAGCGCCCTCACCAACTAGGGTGTTTGGGTGGCGCGAAGCGCCACCCCAACAGCTAGTATATATATATATATATATATATATATATATATATATATATATATATATATATATATATATATATATATATATATATATATATATATATATATATATATATATATATATATATATATCTTCATATATATCATTTATATATATATATATCATTTTTATATATTTTTTTTATATATATATATCATTCACAGGTGGGACACAGGGACACAACTACAATGGCGCGTAACTAATATGGCGCGTAACAACTTACGCGCGCGGTGGGCTTGGGGAGGGGGGGGGGGTTTCACGAAGCACCCCACCAACTAGGTGTTGGGGTGGCGCGAATCTATTTATATGCACAGACAATGGGACAGCGAAAAATGTTGTATATTCGCATGTTTAACGTAGTTAAAAACATATATATCTATATATATAAAAATAAGTTGTCTGTGTGTGGATCTGTGGATCAGGTGACGTCATGTTTGTCCGCATATGACGTCTGAATTATTTCACACTAATACAAAATAAGAAAAAAAACTAAAAAAGGTAAAAACTACAAAAAAAACTAAAAAGAAAAAAAAACTAAAAAAGCTAAAAAACTAAAAAAAACTAAAAAAAGGTAAAAAACTAAAAACTAAAAAAAACTGAAAAAACTAAAAAAAAAGGCAAAAACTACAAAAAAAACTAAAAACTAATAAAAAAACTAAAAAATCTAAAAAACTAAAAAACTAAAAAAACTAAAAAAAGGTAAAAAAACTAAAAAAAAACTAAAAACTAAAAAAGAAAAAAACTAAAAAAAGGAAAAGACTGAAAAATAAAAGAGAAAAAGAAAACTAAAAAAATATGAATAAAAATACAAAAAAATAAAAAAGACAAAAACTACAAAAAAACTAAAAAGAAAAAACGAAAAAAAATAAAAAAGCTAAAAAAAATAAAAGAAGCAAAAATCTAAAGAAGGTAAAAACTACAAAAAAAAAGAAAACAAAATAAAAAAATCTAAAAAAGCTTAAAAACTAAAAAAAAACTAAAAAAAGATAAAAAACTAAAAAAAAACTAAAAAAAGTAAAAACCATAAAATAAACTAAAAACTAATAAAAAAAAATAAAAAAAGCTAAAAAACTAAAAAAACTAAAAAAAACTAAAAAAGATAAAAACTAAAAGAACTAAAAAAGAAAAAAAACTAAAAAAAGGAAAAAACTGAAAATAAAGGAGAAAAAGAAAACTAAAAAAATATAAATAAAAATAAAAAAACTAAAAAGATAAAAACTTCAAAAAAAACTAAAAAGAAAAAAGAAAAAAACTAAAAAACCTAAAAAAAGGTAAAAACCAATAAAAAAAACTAAAAACAAAAAAGGGAAAAAATTAAAAATTTATTTCATCATAAGTTTTCAACTGACGAAATTACAGACCGGGACATCGGGACACAAATGACGACCGGGACACCGGCACATAGGGAATATGAATGACGACACTCAAAGAGAAAGTGACCGGGACAAAAGGAATGTTCGATTAGCAATCAACAAAGCACCGGGACACAAATGACGACCGGGACACAGGGAGTATAAATGACGACCAGGATATAAGTAAAAAAAACTAAAAAAACTAAAAAAAAGGTAAAAACTACAAAAAAACTAAAAAGAAAAAAATAAAAACTAATAAAAAAACTAAAAAATCTAAAAATCTAAATAAACTAAAAAAGAAAAAAAATAAAAAAGGAAAAAAATAAAGGAGAAAAACAAAACTAAAAAACGAATGTATATACAGACCGGGACACCGGGATACAAATGACGACCGGGACACAGGGAATATAAATGACGACCGGGACACAGGGACACAACTACAACGGGGACGCCGGGGGGCACAGGGGGATATAAATGACGACCGAGACACCGGGACACATGGAATATAAATGACGCCCGGGACACTCAAAGAGAAATCACAGACTGGGACACCGGGACACAAATGACGACCTGGACACAGGGACAAAACTACAAAGGGGATGCCGGGGGGCACAAGGGGATATATAAATGACGATGGCGACACAGGGAATGGTAGATTAGCAATCACCATCAACAAAGCTCAAGGGCAATCATTAGAATCATGAGGTATAGATCTGAATACGGATTGTTTTCCCATGGACCATTATATGTTGCATTTTCAAGAGTCAGTAAACAATCTATTTATATGCACAGACAATGGGACAGCAAAGAATGTTGTATATTCGCAAGTTTTACGTAGTTAAAAACATATATATATATATATATATATATATATATATATATATATCTATATTCACAGGTGGGACATAGGGACACAACTACAATGGCGCGTAACTAATATGGCGCGTAACGACTTACGCGCGCGGGGGGGCTTGGGGGGGGGGGGGGGGGTTGGCGCGAAGCGCCCCCACCAACTAGGTGTTGGGGTGGCGCGAAGCGCCACCCCAACAGCTAGTATATATATATATATATATATATATATATATATATTAATATATATTAATATATATATATACATATTAATATATATATATATATATTAAAAACATATATATATATATATATATATATATATATATATATATATATATTTACATATATATATATATATTTTTACATATATATATATATATATATATATATATATATATATATATATATATATATATATATATATATATATATATATATATATATAAATATATTTATATATATATGGCTTGGGGGGCGCCAAGCGCCACCCCAACAGCTAGTAGAGAATATAAATGACGACCGGGACACTCAAAGAGAAAGCGACCGGGACACAAGGAATGTTCGATTAGCAATCACCATCAATAAAGCACCGGGACACAACTGACGACCGGGACACAGGGAATATAAATGACGACCGGGACACTCAAAGAGAAATTACAAACCGGGACCCCGGAACACAAATGACGACTGGGACAAAAATGACCACCGGGATACAGGGAATATAAATGACGACCGCGACACTCAAAGAGAAATTACAGACTGGGACACCGGGACACAAATGACGACCAGGACAAAGGGAATAAAAATGATGACCGGGACATAACTACAACGGGGACGCCGGGGGGCACAGGGGGATATATAGATGACGACGGGGACACAGGGAATGTTCGATTAGCAATCACCATCAACAAAGCTCAAGGGCAATCATTAGAATAATGAGGTATAGATCTTAATACAGATTGTTTTTTTCATGGACAATTATATGTTGCATGTTCAAGAGTCGGTAAACCTGCCAATCTTTTTATATGCACAGACAATAGGACAGCCAAGAATGTTGTATATTTGCAAGTTTTACGTAGTTAAAAAAATATATATATATATCTATCTATATTCACAGGTGGAACACAGGGACACAACTACAATGGAGCGTAACTAATATGGCACGTAACGACTTACGCGCGCGGGGGGGGCATGGGGGGGGGCGCGAAGCGCCCCACCAACTAGGTGTTGGGGTTGCGCGAAGCGCCATCCCAACAGCTAGTATTTATATATATATATATATATATATATAATATATTATATATATAGTATATATATATATATATATATATATATATATATATATATATATATATATATATATATATATATATATATTTTTGATTCCTCGGCACGCTTTCTGTTCTTACTTTCTCTATGAGCCGCAAGTATGTTTTCTTGCTGTTCTTGTGATTCCTCGGCACGCTTTCTTTTCTTACTTTCTCTATCAGCCGCAAGTTTTTTGGCATAGACTCTTTGAGCAGCTTCCTTGGCTGTTGCCATTGTAGGTTCTTCAGTCATTTTACAATTAAACATTTTTCCGTCCACGATCTTCTTACAATTAAAAATTTGTCTTTGAACGATTTTCTTAAATACCTTTAATGACGTCGTCGTCATAACAAACATGACGACAACTAACTTCATGACGACATGACGACATGATGGCATGACGTCACTCGACAGACATAACCCACAAACAACTTATTTTATATATATATAGATATATTCCCGTGTCCCACCCGCCGCATATATACTGGTTTCTGCCCCCCTCCTTAGAAAATTTTGTGAGGACACTATTGGTTATGGCCACGTTCATCAACCTGTTTTTCTTACATATTCAAGCGATATCGCTTAAAACCTAGACTATCGAGGTCAACATAATCTCCAACCCGGTTAGGATTAACCTATTTAGATTATATCGATATGGGTGTTTGTGATACAAAAGTAAATAACAAGCGTTGTCAGAAAAACAAATAATTCCATTCAAAAGTAAACAATGTCATTAGCCTGGATGTAGATCAAGATAAAATTGCTGAAGAAAACAGACGCTGGAAACTTTTTAAGGGGACTAATTTTCATGCTTTGAACTTTCCCCTAGCTTTTATCAATAATAAAGATATTTTTTAAGGTGACAAGGTGTTCGGCCTACTTCATGTAGATAAACAAAAATTTCAAGTCATTATTTTTGGTAGCATTGTTAAGATTATGAAGTTGAAAAAGAAAAATGAAAATAAGTAGGTAGGGATTAACAACGGCCATGAGTAGCTTAGTAAAAGTAAGGTTCTGACAGTGTCGGTGTTGAACAAATAAGTTCTTTTCTGGTGGAAGTAAAGACCAAAATTAAAATTTAACATGAACAAAATTGTCACGTTTCACTCCTTGCGACATGCATATTATCTATAAAACATGCACGTGCGCATGATTTTTTCTTCGAGGGTGGGGAGGGATTGTAAAACTAAAGAGTTAGGTACTTAGGTCGCATAGCCATCCCACTCAAGTTTTCGGTCTGACAGAACCGTTTTCTTTTCTGTATTTCAGTATGTATTCGTTGATAATCAGCCTAGCGCGAGAGCGTATATACACTACAATGTAGGTATATTTTAATTAAATATTTTAGCTAGTATGTTGGTTAGGTTCGGTTAGAAACTATGCCGTATATTGAGATAAGAGAGGGGTTGATTTACATAATTCTCTGTTGCAGTTTTCATAATTGAGTAACTAAAATACTTTATTTCCATCAGATTTAGATATATTTCACTAGGATTAACCTAACTTCGCTCAGATGAGAAAATTGAGAGTGATGGCTATAACATTTAAGTACCAAGATTTACTTAATATTTCAAATAAGTGCCTGGATTCCTTGAAAATTTAGGACTTAGGGAGTGAGTACCTTTCCCTGCGCAGGTCCCTGTGACGAAAGTAGCAAAAAACTGACTGGTGATATGAATATCCATATATGATTATCGAAAACTGGCACTTTGCTAAAACATAGCATCTGAAGCAAAATAAAAAACAAAAAAAACAAAAAACAAACAGAATGATGATTAGGGGCCAAAATACCAGTGAATATGCACCAGAATATAGCCGACTAATCCGTATTGCTATCAATGGTCTTTCTACAGCCGTGATATAGATAACTTTTAGCATAAAATCTGAATTTTCTTTTGTTTAAATCTTTCAGTAACCAAAAAGATTTTGAGCAGCATACAAAAACTGACCAACTGAGGCGTAACGTCAATGTCTTGTAATTTAAATTTTAATAAGAAACAACGCTGTGGCGTTGCCAATAGTAAAGGTCATACGGCTTCAATGTTTTACTATTTATTTATTTTTTTTCCCAGAGAAACTTCATATGGAAGGGGTCGTCGCATAAGCTTCAGAGGGGGCTCATTTGATTGGAAATTGAAAGTTATAGTTTACTTTTTAAGAATCAAAGAGATTGGAAGGCAACTAGCCCCCCCCCCCACGCCCTTCTTTCCTCAAACCCATTCAATAAGATATTTGAGATAGCCATTTTTTTTCAAATCATTCAAAGATCATATAAAGAAAACTCCGGGGTAAACAAAATCCCTGAAGGCCCGGGGGCAGGTGCTGTAAGTGATCACCTAGGGGCATATATGTTTCTTATGGAAGGGCTACTTATATAAACTTCGAAGAGCGTTCATTTGATTGGAAATTGAAAATTTTGGTTCAGTTTTGAGATGCAAAAGAGATTTCAAGGCAAGCAGCCCAAATTTACGCCCATTTTCCCCAAATGTGTCCGACAAAAATTTTTAGGTAGGAATTTTGTTAAAAATAGTTCAAAGGTCAGATTAAAAAAAAAGACTCTAGTGTCGACGCAACCCTCCAGGTCCCAGAAGCAGGTTGGACCAATTGAATGGCCCAGAAAGTGGCTACTTGTATTGGAAATTGAAAGTCATAGTTCATATTTTTGAAGAGCCAAAAGAGATCGGAAGACAACTAGCCCCCCAACCCTCTTTTTTCCTCAAACCCATCCGATAAGAAATTTGAGATAGCTATTTTTCTAAAAGTTCAAGCATCATATAACGAAAACTCCAAGGTCAATACAACCCCCCGGGGGCTGGGGGCAGGCGTTGTAAGTTATGCCCTGGGGACATATATGTTTCTTATGTAAGGAAGCCTCATATAAACTTAATAGAGTGTCCATTTGATTGGAAATTGAAAGTTCCAGTTCACCTTTTCGGAGTCAAAAGAGATTGGTGGGCAACTAGCCCCTCCGTTTGGCGTAATATATGGTTCTTATGGAAGGGATACTCGTATGAACTTCAGAGAGGGATCATTTAAAGGAAAAAGAAAGTTCTAGTTCACTTTTAAAGAGTCAAAAGAGATGGAAGAGCAACTAGCCTCCCCCCCCACCCTCCATGTCCTATTTTCCTGAAACCCATCCAATAAGAACTTTTAGATAGCTAAATTTCTAAAAATAGTTCATAGATCATATAACGATAACTCCAGGATCGACACAATCCCTCGAGGCCCGGGGCCAGGCGATTATGCCCTGGGAGGATATATGTTTCTTATGTAACGGATGGGGGGAGGGAGTTACGTGAAGGATCTTTCTATGGAGGAATTTATCATGAGGGAAGAGAATTTCCATGAAGGGGGGCGCAGGATTTTCTAGCATTATTAAAAAAAGCAATGAAAAAATAAATGTTTTTTTTGCAACTGGAAGTAATGAGCAGCATTAAAACTTAATACGAATATAACAAATTGCGGATATAAGGGGGTTCCTCTCCTCCACTATACCTTGCTCTTTTCGCTAAAGTATTTTTAGTAATTTCAACTATTTATTCTACTGAAATTTTTTGGGGGGATAAAGATGTGCCTGCTATTCCACTTTAGGTTTGTTACGTTATTAGACGCTATTTTGCAGATTCCTTCAGTAAAAAGCAAAGGTTCTAATTTTTTGAAAAATTTAAACGTCAATATGTTCAAAGCTTTATTTTACATTTTGACCTTCTGTCTCACCTTCGTAAACCAAGTATCAAACAGTTCGTGGTAACGAACTGTAGTAAGGAGCGACCCGGCTCAATAGTAACCAAAACTCTAAAAAATTGAATTTTGATATCAATAGCTACATCAAAAGAATCGCATTTTAATGCTGATTTTAAATATATAAGTTTCATCAAGTCTTGCCCATCAAAAGTTACGAGCCTGAGAAAATTTGCCTTATTTAAGGAAATAGGGCTCAAGCTCCTATCTGCAAAAATGTGGAATTTTGTTTTTTTTTTTGCCAGAAGACAAATCACGGGTGCGTGTTTATTTGTTTTTTGTTTTTTTTTTTTTCCAGGGGTCATCGTATCGACCAAGTAGTCCTAGAATGTCGCAAGAGGGCTCATTCTAACGGAAATTAAAAGTTCTAGTGCTCTTTTTAAGTAGCCAAAAAAAATTGGAGGGTATCTAGGCCCCCTCCCACGCTCATTTTTTCCCAAAGTCAACGAATCAAAATTTTGAGATAGCAATTTTGTTTAACATCGTCGAAAACCATAAAAACTATATCTTTGGGGATGAATTACTCCCCCACAGTCCCTGGGGGAGGGGCTGCAAGTTACAAACTTTGACCAGTGTTTACATATAGTAATGGTTATTGGGAAGTGTACAGACGTTTTCAGGGGGATTTTATTTTGTTTGGGGGTGGAGCTGAGGGGAGGGGGCTATGTTGGAGGAATCTGTCACGGGGGAAGAAAAATTCAATGAAAGGGCGCAGGATTTTCTAGCATTACTATAAGAAAACAATGAAAAATAAACATGAAAAGGTTTTCTCAAATGAAAGGAAGGAGTAGCATTGAAACTTAAAACGAACAGAGATTATTACGCATATGAGGGGTTCTAAAAATACTTTAGCATAAAGAGCGAGGTATTTAGGAGGAGATAAATACCTCGCTCTTTATGCTAAAGTATTTTTAGTAATTTCAACTATTTACTCTACGGCCTTTCTGATTCAGGGGTCATTCTTAAAGAATTGGGACAAAACTTACGATTTAGTGTAAAGAGCGAGGTATTAACCAGGGTACAAACCCCCTTGCATACATATTAAAAATATAAGATTATGAAAGTTTGTTACGTAAGTTAATTCTTAAGTTACGTATATTTTTTACTAATAAAAACATTCGTTAAAAATTAAAAGTTCTAGTTGCATTTTTAAATAACCGAAAAATTGGAGGGCAACTAGACCTCCTTCTCCACCCCTTATTTCTCCAAATCGTCTTATCGAAACTAAGAGAAAGCCATTTAGCCAAAAAAAGAATGAATATACAAATTTCATTTTAATAATTTATGTGCGGAGAGCCAAAACCAAACATGCATTAATTCAGAAACGTTCAGAAATTAAATAAAAAATAATAATTTTTTTAGCTGAAAGTAAGGAGCGACATTAAAACTTAAAACGAACAGAAATTATTCCGTATATGAAATGGGTTATCCCCTCCGCAATCCCTCGCTCTTTACGCTAAAGTTTGACTCTTTGCCACAATTCTATTTTTTAAAACAATTAAAAGCTTTAACGTAAAGAGCGAGGGATTGCGGAGGGGACAACCCATTTCATATACGGAGTAATTTCTGTTCGTTTTAATTTTTAATGTCGCTCCTTACTTTCAGCTAAAAAAAATTAGTTTTTTTTTTATTTAATGGTTTGTAAGATACATGTCAAAGAGTGTTGAATGAATTATTTTTGTGGCCAATAAGAATATTTCTTATCTTCTTTGAGCATCAGTCTAGCCGTAGAGAGCCTTAAAGAGGTTTTTTGAAACGGGACGACCGAGTGGGCCTGACCCATTAGTCAATTTGAGCATTTCACAATAAATAAGGATATAATGGCAATTAAATGTAAAGATCGAGTAGAATGCGGAAGCGATATGCTTAACAAAGACAATGTATATATTCCTGTTGGGAAAAAAATATTATTGTTACAAAGAAACTGCAGGTATTTTTTTTTTGTATTTTTGGGATTCCCAGTTCTTTTGTATATTTTAATTTGATCGTATGGAAAATTCGAAAATCTGCGGTATAAAATCAGTCCGGAAATTTGAATCTAAACCAGAAGTCAACGGCATCCTCTTATCGGGGTTTTTGGCGTTTGGAAAACAGTATAAATTCCTGAACAACCCGATCAAGAAGACAGTAACTAAGTGAATCTTTGGAGCATTATATTAGTATATTGTAGGAACTGTAAGTGAATTTTCTAGACAATTTCAGTAGAATACATTGAACTTACCTCCAACGAAGAGTGAGGTCGTCCAACACATTTTAAGTATTATATTTGGATTCGGGCCCCTAAGAGGTTGACCTTGTTTTATTGACTGGTTGGTTCTAAAGACCTGAAGGGTATCTCCTATTCCATTTGTGTCCTTCTAAAACAAATATATGTCATTTTTGTCTAATATTTTAACATTGAGCGGATACTCATCACCCTTGAAATTGGTCCTTAGCTGTATTGATTTTTGACAGACAAAATGCAGTTTATCGACGACAGAATATGGCAATTATTTGTTTGATATTCTGCCTGTCTAAATATCTTGAAAAATTTACATAAGAAGTTGGATCCTATATAAGTTGAAAGAAATTCACAGAATTGGACTTTTGGTTAAGGTTACTTATAGGGCAAAAATCCGAAATGAAAAAATAAATCTACATTTAGTGTACTTTCCAAAATTGATAATCACTGTCTTCATAATCACCCCTTCCCCCGATATAACCATAAACTATTTAAAATAGCTTATGATTTCTTTTTTTTAACTGGCTTTATTTTGTACTGTTGACTGAGCTTTGAAAAACAATAATAAGCAGAAAAAGTAACTGTAAATCATAAAATCAGCTAACTTTTGAATTTATCCAAGGGCTAAATGAGACCCCAGTGAGGATTGGGGGGCTGGTACGCAATTACGACAGAATTGTGAAAAATTGTAGAGAACATGGAACGTCTATTTTTTGGTCTCGAGCACGAAAAAACAAATAAAAGAAGATCTTTTTCACACACAAAAAAAAATCCTACTCAAAGTGAGTGCAATTTGCAAATAGAAACAACTATGTCCCTGTAATCAATGTGCGAAACTTATGATGACAGTTACTCTGAGTATCAAAGATCTGCCAAGCCAGCATCCGTCCCGTCCTAAAACAACTTACGAACAAACTCTTCAATTCCAACTCTAAACCTCTGCCCTAAAGACGAAAGACTGAGGCGTAATGTAAATAGGAATGGGCACCTCCCCTTAAAATTCTTTGTTCAGTACATCAAAAAAATATCAAGTTCTTAAAATGGCAACATGTGGTACAGTGTAATCGTGCCGATTTAACGATTTACTACAATTTCAATGATTCTACCAACATTTAGCCGATTTTGTTCAAAATTTCGATCTTGGTACGTAGCATAACCAGTTTGTCGGTAAATTTTAGTGCAATACTTTTATATAATTTCTGGTATAATAGAAGGTGAATGATTGAATGATTCAGTAAAAACAGCTCTTGCAGTTTCCTGTTTCAGACATATCCAATTTATTTGAGATACGGGACGCCAAACAAATTTTTAGGGAAACCAAAAGTGAAGAAAACTCCGATTTTGCCAGAGTTTCAGATGATTTTCCATTTTAATGCTTGTTTTTAAACCTTGGGGTACGCACTTCCTTCTGGGATACGTCCTTGGGGTTTCACGGGTTTCTGTCAATTCTTGAGATTTGGGGCAGTTAGAATCGTTCAAAACTCAGAGGGTTAACCCGATTTATTCTATTATTATTAGTACGTTGTTATTAAAGGTCAGATGGCAACAGAGCTTTGTAGTAGTTAACAAAAACACGTTTACTCAACTGATAGTAAGGAGTAATATTAAAACTTAAAACGAACAGAAATTACTATGTATATGAGGGAGTTGGCCCCCTCGTCAATACATCGCTCTTTATGCTAAAGTTCAAATTTTGTTCCAATTCCTTAGGAATGCGCCCTGAATCACAAAGGCCGTTTAATTAGAATAAATAGCTCTTTAAATCTCTCGTGCTAAAAAGACTTTAGCGTAAAGATGGAGGTATTGACGAGAGGTCTGCTTTATATTCTTCTGTATATTTTATATTCTATATCCTGTATTCTTTAAACACTGCTTTGAACTCTCACTTTTTTGTCTAATTTGTTACTTGATCTAGATCTGCTTTGTTCTTCTGTATACTTTATATTCTATACGTTATATTCATTAAAGACTGTTTGAAACTCATTTTTTTGTCGAATTTGTTAAAGATCTGCTTTATATTCTTCTTTATATCTTATATTCTATATGTTATATTCTTTATCCACTGCTTTAAATTCTCACTTTTCTCGTCTAATTTGTTACTTCATCTTGATCGGCTCTATATTCTTCTGTATATTTTGTATTCTATCTTTATACACAGCTTTAAACTCTCACTTTTCTCGTCTAATTTGCAAACAATGGGCAAAATTCATAACTTGCAGTCCTCCCCCGGGAACACTGGGGGATTAAGTCATCCTTAAAGACATAGCTATTAGATTTGTCGACTATGCTGAACAAAATGGCTATCTCAAAATTTTGATCGACTCATTTTGGGGAAAAATGAGCGTGAAAGGGGTTCTAGTTGCCCTTCTTTTTTGGTCACTTAAAACGGGCAATAGAACTTTTCATTTTTGTTCGAATGAGCCCTCTCCCAGCATTCTAGGACCACTGGGTTAATACGATCACTCTGGGAAGAAAACAAAAAGACAAAAAAAAAAACAAATAAACACGCATCGGTGATCTTTCTTCTGGCAAAAAAATACAAAATCCCATATTTTTGCAGATAGAAGTATGAAACCTCTACAGTACGGTTCCCTGATACCCTGAATCTGATGGAGTGATTTACATTAAGATTCTATGATTTTTAGGGGGTGTTTCTCCCTTTTTTCGAAAACAAGGCAAATTTACTCAGGCTCGTAACATGTGATGGGTAAGACTAAACTTGATAAAGCTTATATATTTGAAATCAGCATAAAAATCCAATTCTTTTGATGCATTTATTGGTATCAAAATTATGTTTTTAGAGTTTCGGTTACTGTTGAGCCAGGTCACTCTTTACTTACAGTCCGTTACCACGAACTGTTTGAAAGGCTTAATTTAATTTAATTAAACCAAATGTAATTTAGTGTAAGAAACTCCATTAGTCTATCATTTCGAACCGTTCATGGTGAGAAATGGTAAGTAAACAGTGACATTTCTGCATTCACCTAGAACCTCAAAAAGAGATTTTTAGAAACAAATTTTATTTGTGTCTCACCGTTCATGGTGAGAAATTGTAAGTAAACAGTGACATTTCTGCATTCACCTAGAACCTCAAAAAGAGGTTTTTAGAAACAAATTTTATTTGTCTCACCGTTCATGGTGAGAAATTGTAAGTAAACAGTGACATTTCTGCATTCACCTAGAACCTCAAAAAGAGATTTTTAGAAACAAATTTTATTTGTGTCTCACCGTTCATGGTGAGAAATGGTAAGTAAACAGTGACATTTCTGCATTCACCTAGAACCTTAAAAAGACATTTTTAGACACAATGTTGTAGCTTTTCCGTGACAGTACTTTCCGATTAGCATGGATGAAGTTGGGATTAAGATTTACCCATAATGTTTCTTCGTTTGAGGGAATATATTTGGACTAATCCTGCAGTATGGGCTCCAAGGGGAGGGAACACGGTTTCCTTCACGGTTTGGCCTGGACAGGCGGTAGCAGCCCCTCCCCCAGGTTTTCAGTCATCTGGCATTAAATTCCCTTTATTTCATATTTTTAGACTCCTATGGGTGTACCTTGCCCCCCAGATTGTGAGGCCTTAGACTGTTACTGATTTTCCTTCAGGGGTCGGGCATTAATGATGGCTTACTTATAGGACTGAAGGAGGTCATTGGGTCTCTTCTGGGAGAAGGGAGCCTCAAAACACGTATTTTTAGACCTCTTGCAACAGTTTGTGAAAGATCCCTCTATGAGGTGGTATTTTTCGCTTAGCCTCCCTTGGTTTAGAAGTATATGCACGAAGCGTGGCGAACAGGTGTGTTAGGCCCCTTTTTATTGTGGAAAAGTATTGACTGGTAACTAGAAAATTAGACTCATATGCTTGGCTGCAGAGAATTGAGAGAGGGTGGAATCCTTTAAGGACAATACTTGTCAAACCCCTTAACGAAATTTCTGAATTAAAAATAAAAAATCCCTTCGCGTTAAGGAATCCAACTAAATGACCAATTTTATTCTTGAAACGTTTTTACAAAATGAGAGGAAGCTAAATTTTGAGAGAAAGAGGAAAAGGCTGACAGGGGGGATGGCAGACCCCCTCCCCCATTATTTTGATAGAATAAGTGTATAATACTGAAAACAAATATAAACTAAACTATTCAAAAATCAGTTTTTTTCCAGTTAGAGTGAACAGTGACGTTAAAATTTAAAAGGAGTAAAAAATTATACCGTTTATATGGGAGCTTCTACCCCCTCAATAACCCACTCCTTATATTAAATCGTAAAGTGTTTTTCTAAAAATTCCTAGAACTTTATTTTTCACCCTAATTCTTTGATAATAAAAGGGCTCACGTAGTTGTATTTGTTGAAACTATACATTTTTAGGTAACGTTTTGAAAGAGCGTGGATAAATATAATCTTGCAATTACCAACTTTCAATATATTTTTTTTATTCTAGAATGCCTTTAGGAAAGCACCTGATAAACTCATCTATAAAGAGCTGGGGAAGGGGCAGGAGAGATGTCTTCTTTTGTATAGAATAACATAAAGCTAGTCTTTTCCTAATATAACCAGAAATCATATAAGTAATTGGAAATGATTCTAATGTTTTGTAATGATTAATGATTTATACCTTTAATTATTGTCTTTGCTGCTGAAAAAACAATTGCTCTTTACTCTCATCTTAGAAACTTTTTTTTATTCTTTTACAATCAGAAGCCATGTATTTGCCTCTAAGATTTTAAATTTATTTATTTTTTTACCCCTTACGAAACTTACTGTTCTTTACTCTCATTTCAGAAAACTATTTACAGTTATTTTTCAAATCATTAACAATAGACCGCGTCAAGCAGAAACATATTAAACATTTAACACACACAAGCCTTTCTTGTTTACATATAAGTAAACGCTCCCAGGTTTTAGTACTATCATAAGCTTGTTGCGACATTGAGCAATTTCAAGGCTATTCATTGGCAGCTATCCCTCCTCCATCTCGGCCGCTTTAACAACTGCTAGTCTGATTCTTGCGTAATTTTGAAAGATTTCGTGCAATTCTTATAACCCTCTGACGCTATCATCTAATAATATTCGAAGATAAAGTCGAAGCCACGTCATAACCCTATGACGCTAACATCTAATAATATTCGAGGATAAAGTCGAAGCCATGTCATAACCCTATGACGCTAACATCTAATAATATTCGAGGATAAAGTCGAAGCCACGTCATAACCCTCTGACGCTATCATCTAATAACATTCGAGGATAGTCGAAGCCAAGTCATAACCCTCTGACGCTATCATCTAATAATATTCGAGGATAAAGTCGAAGCCACGTCATAACTCTATGACGCTAACATCTTATAATGTTCGAGGATAAAGTCGAAGCCACGCCATAGTCACACATGCCGATGAAAAAAGCTACGACTTATAAATGATGTCCAGTCTTCCTTGGGTTTGACATAGTACTTGTGTGTGGAACAAAAAACTGAAATGACAAGAAATTAGATGAAGAGTTTAGTCTTAGAAAATAGCGCTTAAATCCTTAGACTAAAAGGTCAAACATGAATTTTATGTTTGAAAACTGAAGAATATTCAACTCGGCAGATTACTAACGGGATGAATAATTGGTTCCTATATCGAGCGCGATTTTGATTTAATTCACCTGTGTGATTGGGGAATGGGCATAATATTTTTGCATTTGAGTATAGTAAGCTTCTATATGTTTACATTATTTAAAAATGTACTTTAATCTTTCGTCAGTAAAATTTATGCTAAAATAGCTCGGATTATTATTGCAGTTTTTGCTGCTGTTCAGCACTGCATCGTGGTTGTGACACTGGACATTTTACTCATCTAGCTAGGCCGGGTCACCGAATTAAAAGTAATATACGATGCATAGCCAGAGATACGTCGAAGCTAAAGGTAGTCAATAATCGGGGATGACAATGAGTAACCCACGATATCCCTAGCTATCAAACAGTGGTATTCGATCGATGTAATATTTTCCATTGAATAAAGTGTATATAGTACTGGCACCGATTCAAATAATAATTGCATCTTGCCCAGTAAAATAGTATTATCTTCTTGGTTCTTCTTTGGTACTAGGAAAAGCGTTTTTTTTATATCCGTTTCAAACAGTTTCGTGGTAATGAAGTTTAAGTATGGAACAACTTGGCTCAATAGTAGCTGAAACTCGTATTTCGATATCAATAGATCAAGTTCAGTGTTATACATCAAAAGCTACGAGCCCAAGAAAATTTGTCTGGTTATCAAAAAATGGGGGAAAACATGGTCCAAATGTCAAGGAATCTTAATGAAAATCACACAATCAGATTCACCGTATCAGTCAAACCAACTGTAGAAGTTTCAAGCATTTACATACAAAAATGTGAAATTTTGCATTTTTGCGAGAAGATAGATCACGGATGCGTGTTTATTTTTTTGTTTGATTTCCCAGGGGTGATCGTATAGAACTAATGGTCCTAGAAGATCGGAAGAGGGTGCATTTTGAACGGAAGTTGTAAAAGTTCTATTGCCCTTTTTGAGTGATGGAGGGTGTCTAGCTCCCCTCTTACTCCCTTTTTTCCCCAAAGTCGTCCAATTCAAATTTCGAGACAGCCATTTTTTCAGCATAGTTGAAAGATCCAATAACTATGTCTTTAGGGGTAACATGACCCCCACAGCCCATGGAGAAAGACATATAAGTTGTGAAATTTGCCCATTGATTTTGTTACTCACGATTTCTGAGTTTGCTTTAAAAAAATTGATTTCAGAATTGTCCATTCTGAGTTTTCTTTTTACTATGTATCATCGGGAATCAGAGTTGCATTTGTATCTTGCAAATTACATGCAATTGTACATAAGGTTTATATTTCAGGATAAAATGAAGACGGTTATCCTTTTACTTGTTATGAGCTGCTCTATTGCTGTTCTAAGCGCCCATAACCGTGTTCGTCGTCAAAAACCTGGACAACTTGAAAACATCGACGTTGATTCCCTGTTGAAGAACAAGAAGTATGTTCAAACTCAAATCAAATGTATTCTAAACGAAGGGAAGTGTGACAAGACTGGTCGAGACATGAAAGGTTAGTTTTAATTTCGTTATTCTTCTTTTTCTTAAAGGCTGTCCTTCATTTCCATTGAAGTTCCTTGTTATATTTTCACAAGTAAAAGTACCAAGGTTAACGAAAAAACAAACACCTATAGTTGCTATTGGCCATATGCTGCGAAGAATACTTATTTAACGTAAGCAAACCGGTTTACTGGTCTGACGCAATTACTGGTTTATTTTAAGGGTAGAATAATTGCAAGTATGACGCCACGACGAATGATTAATGTCATGTTAGGCATAATCAGGAATTCATCGCTATTTGAACACTTACTATAATAGGAGATTTCGCAAAGTTTAGAAATTTATCTGAAAACATAGACATCAATTTATTTATTTTGAATATCAACCACCATACTCGTATGTACACCTAATCTATTGGGGATAGATATTGGGCAGGGCGTTTGCATTGGAGAATATCATCGACCCTGCTTGACCAACGCTTGGTAGGCATTATCGGTTTTCGTATTTGCTTTGTTTTTATTATTGATGTTGATATATATATATATATATATATATATATATATATATATATATATATATATATATATATATATATATATATATATATATATATATATATATATATATATATATATATATATATATATATATATGTATATATGTATATATATATATATATATATATATATATATATATATATATATATATATATATATATATATATATATATATACATGAAAAAATAGGTTTTCATATTTAAATTACAAACAAAGGTGATCATAATACCGAACAGCTAGTACCGAGTGATACACGTTCAAAGTGAGCAATGTTCAAAAGTTGCGACCTAGGGAAGAAAGTATAGGAGAAAACAAACTTTGACTAGGTTTGGAGTTACTTGTGGATATTGTGTTATCTGAGAAACTTTTAAGCTGATTTTTAGCGATTTTAGTGGTTTTTGAATCTAGAATTTAAAACAAACATATCTATACAGAACGTCATTATAATGATATTAAATAAAGAAATAATTTATTATTATAGTTCCATTAAATAAGATATAAACTTATCCGTAGTATTTTTTGTCCTAACACTAAGTGTTAGGACTAGGAAAAAAGTACTAAAGTCTATAAAAGACTAGGAAAAAATCCTAACACTAAGCGTTAGGACTAGGAAAAATACTATGATTTTCTTTTTGTCTTTGAAAAAAAGGCGAAACCCACCAAGAAGGAGATCAACTATCAATACAGAGTATGTTTTATGGATTATTTTATGGTTTGGAACTGCCTATTGCGCGTTTTCTTGCCTAATAAACATGTTATATGTCTTTTTTGTCGGATAATATCTCCTTATGGCTCCTTTCCATAGGATTTTCTTCCTCGTGGCTGAGCGTAATGAAGTGTCGATCCTAGAAGTTAGAGAAGGCCTTGTTTGATTTAAAAGTATGTAGTCAACATTGCTCTTTGTGTAATTGCATCGTGGCTGATGGTGAACCTTATGGTATCATTTGGTGAATGAGATCAAAAATGCCATCAATTTGCGGCTAAATGGGCCATCAACCATTTGTCATCTTGCATCGGCACTCTTCGATGTGAAACATTTGGGCGCAGAAAACGATCGAGCAGAAACTTCGTTAAAGAGAAATGCCGCTCTTTGACCAAAAACTATCCAACACACGAAGTTAGCCTCCCTCTTCAAGCCCTAACTTTTAATGAGATAGTAAATAAGTTAAAATCATCCTTTAAGGCTTGAGTTAGGGACTGCCACGCTAACAGCAAGGTCTTTAGGATAAGAATCAGTCTCGACACTGGGTAATTTTTCTCATTTAAAAATTTTTAACCTACGTCTATTAAGCTTCTTCAACAATTCCTGAGTAGCAAAGGCTGTAAGTCTGTAAATCCGCTCTTTATCCTTGCGTCTGTTTAAGACCGTAATATAAACCTTCCAATATTTTCAGATCTCTTGCCAGAAGTACTCCAAAGAAATTGCAGGAAATGCTCCGAGGTTCAAAAAGTCAATGCCGACAAAATCATTAACTACATGAAACAAAACCATCCCAGTGAGTGGACCAGAATTTTCAACATTTACAGCAAAATTTAAGCTATTGATATTTCGAATGTTCAAATAATGAATAGTGCATTTTTTCAATTATTTTATTACTTTCGATAATTATATTGACGTTTTTTAGATTTTTTTTTATTATTATTTGTAGTTAAAAAATGTCTTCTTCGAGAGCAGAAACAAACTTCTATGTCTAACATTTTATGTAGCTTTTTTCTCTTCAGATAATTCGATTTTGAAAGGAAAAAAAGATCGTTATACGTTCTAGTTTTAACAATCCAAACACGGAAACAGGGTTAACATTAACATCACATCAGAGTGGTTAATTAAAAATAATTCTGATGGAAAGTAAAAAGTACAGCTGAAATTTAAAACCAACAAATAGTATTGTTTTGCAGTTTCTGCAACCTATTATCGAAAAACTGTTTCAATTAAACTGGCTCGTGGTATTACCTTATATTTGTAGAATTCTAAAAAAATAGCAATATACTGATAACTAAGCTTTATAGAATATTTTGGTGAATTAGAATTTTGTAGCAAAATTTGTTGATTTCATTGCCAGTAAAAGACTATTGGGAGCTTTATGAATTTTTCTTTTTTTTTCTTTAAGCCACTTATGGATTCTTCTGCTTCTAATGGTGTTTTGTTCCGTTTGGGTACCTCATCGGTTCCAAGGCATGATGAAATTATACTATCGAAAATCGCCTTAGCGTTTACAGTATCAATCGCTGTCACGTTCCATACTAGAATATTTTATCAGTTTCTTTACTTTCCAACTTCATCATTGTATGCTTTAGGCTAGATAACTGCAAATTCAGTAAAGAATTTTCATCAACCAGCACAGAAATGTGGCTCTTCAAATCATTGGTTTCTACCTCAAGGCTGATCACTTTAGGCTTAATACCTTCCACCTCCAATTTCGATTCCAATACAGATTCTTCGATCTTAGAAATCCTTTGATCTAATCCTTTAAAATTAACATTCAGCTCATTTAACGTAGTTGAATTTTCTTTAACAGTCCGTAAAACTAGACTCAAACTATCAGCTAGTGATTTCAATGAGATTCCTTCCATAGGACTTGATGTGAGAAAAACTCGTCAGATTTTTCCTTCTTCCTCTTTCCTCCCATTATACAAAATAGTAATTGAACTCCAAAAAAAAAGACTGTAGAAATATACTACCACATAAAACTCCTTTAATTACTCACTTTGCGTAATATTGGCATCTGAAACTATCCAAAAAAAATTCGACAGCAAATTAACCTTGCTGAACACTAAATGAACGGTCCGACGCAAAGTAGGAGTATTTACCTCGAATGCATTCTTGTTTTATCAAAACTTTGTGAGAGTAAATCCGGTTTAAGATGTTCACTGAATGAATGCTATATGTGAACTGATAATAAACCTCATATATAGACAATAAACCTCATAAAAAGATCTGTTTCCAACTAATGCAAAGAAACTAAAGAAGTCAAAATGTGATTTTGCTAAAATAGGCCATTTAATGTACGTTTAACTTTACATCTCTCATAAGCTTTCCCTTAATAAAAATCGGAAATCTGTACTATAAAGAGTCCATGGGGTATATTACCATTAACATCTTTAAGGATTTGTAAACAATAAAGAAAAATTCAATTATCTGTTAAACATTAACTCTATGACAGTTGTTCTCAAATCATGGTTAGCGTACCCCTTGGGAGTAGGCGTAAAAGAAACAACCCTTTAACTCTAGAACTGTCAACTCTAGGATTGTTTAAGCTATAGTTTACTTAGTAGCCTAGCCTACCGGTAACTCAGAAGGGGTACCTAGAATGTTTTTCTGGGTAAAAAGGAGTACAGTGTCTAAATAAGTTTGAGAACCACTACTCTATGAAATATATACAGATATATTTCAGTAGGAAAATATGTATTTCATGTAGAAGAAGTAGCTGCAACCTAGAAAAGAGCGAAGAGCAGCCCATAGTAACTAAAAGTTAGAAAACACGTCTTAAAAAACGTCCTAGTAAAAAAAATTGCCCTTTGACACACTGATTCAGGAATGGTAACTATTATTTCAGTTCCTCTTAGAAGAATATAGACAGTATAATTATATTCAGTATATAGACAATAAACCTCATAAAAAGATCCGTTTCCAACTAAGGCAAAGAAACTAAAGAAGTCAAAATATGATTTTGCTAAAACAGGGCATTATATTTATGTTTAACTGTATATATCTATTAAGCTTTCTCTTTAAAAAAAAAGTCTGAAATTTACCTTATAAACAGTCCATGGGGTATATTACCCTTGACATCTTTAAGCAGTCGTAAACAATAAGGAAAAAATCAATTATTTATGCAACATTATACTCAATGAAATGCATATAGATGAAGTAAACCAAAAGAACTTAAGAAGTTTAGTAAATAAACCTTGTGTTGTTATTAATGCAATTTTTCTACCGCTATCATGGTTGCAGCAGTAGCTGCAACCTAGGAAAGAGTGAAACAGCCCATAATAACTAAAAGTTAGAAAACGCGTTTAGAAAAAGAACTGCCTAGTGAAAAAAAATGTCATATTACGCTGGCTCAGGAATGGTAATTATTATTTTGGTTCGTCTTAAAAGTATAGAGACGGTATAAAAGTTTTCAGTATATAGACAATAAACCTCAAAAAAAAAATATGTTTCCAGCTAAGGAAAATAAACTAAAGAAATCAAAATGTGGTTTTGCTAAAATATGGCATTAAATAAAGTTTTAAATTTATATCTCTCTTAAGCTTTCCCTTAAAAAACTTTGAAATTTGTCATATAAAGAGTCCATGGTGTATATTACCATTGACATCTTTAAAGAGTTATGAGCAGTTAAGAAAAAATCAATTATCTATGAAATATTATACTCTATGAAATACATACAGATTTTAAAAACCTAAATTGAACTAAAAGAATTAAAGATGTGTAGTAAATATACCTTGTGTTGTTATTAGTACAGCTTTTCTACCGCAATCATGGTTGCAGCAGTGCCTGCAGCCTAGTAAAGACCAAACCACAGCCCCTACACAGCCCATAGTAACTAAAAGTTAGGGAACACGTTTTGAAAAAAACAGCCTAGTGAAAAATTGCCATATGACAATGATTCACGAATGGTAACTATTATTTCGGTTCATCTTAAAAGTATATAGATATTTGAAAAGTATTCAGTATATAGACAGTAAACCTCATAAAAAAATATGTTTCCAACTAAGGCAAAAAAAAATAAAATAAAAATGTAATTTTGCTAAAATAGGGCATTAAAAATACGTTTAACTTTACATCTCTCTTAAGCTTTCCCTTAGGAACAATCTGAAATTTATCATATAAAGAGTCCACGGGGTATATTACCCTTGACATCTTTAAGGAATTATAATTAATAAAGAAAAAATCAATTATCCATGAAACACTATACTGTATGAAATACATACAGATTTAATACGGTAAATATTTTAAAAAAAAATCTGGAATTTGTCATATAAAGAGTCCATGTGGTCATATTACCCTTGACATCTTTAAGAAATTATAAACAACTAGCTGTTGGTGTGGCGCTTCGCGCCCCCCTAAGCCCCCCCCCCCCCCGCACGCGTAAGTCGTTACGCGCCATTGTAGTTGTGTCCCCGTGTCCCACCTGTGAATACAGATAGATATATATATAGAGATATATATATATATATATATATATATATATATATATATATATATATATATCTATATATATATATATATATATATATATATATATATATATATATATATATATATATATATATTTATATATATATATATATATATATATATATATATCTATATATATAAAAATAAGTTGTCTGTTTGTGGATCTGTGGATCAGGTGACGTCATGTTTCTGTGTCGGCTGACGTCATGAAATTAGTTGTCGTCATTTTTGCTTTGACGGTGACGTCATTAATGGTATTTAAGACATGCGTTCACGGAAAAATGTTTAATTGTAAAATGACTGAAGGTTCGGCGATATGTACTTCATAGTGACGCTGAAAAATAAAGAAGAAAAAAAAACTGAAAAAATGTAAAAAACTAAAAAAAACTAAAAAGAAAAAACACTCAAAGATAAATTACAGACCGGGACACAAATGACGACCGACACAGAGGGAATATAAATGACGACCAGGAACCTCAAAGAAAAATTACAGACTGGGACACCCGGACACAAATCACGACCGGGAATATAAATGACGACCGGGACGCAGGGACACAACTACAACGGGGACGCCGGGGGCACAGGTGGGATATATAATTGACGACTGAGACACAGGGATTGTTTGAATAGAAATTACAGACCGGGACACTGGGACACAAATGACGACCGGGACACTGGGACACAGGGAATATAAATGACGACCGGGACACTCAAAGAGGAAATACAAACTGGGACACCAGGACACAAATGACGACCGGGACATAGGGAATATAAATGCTATTTATATGCACAGACAATGGGACAGCGAAGAATGTTGTATATTCGCATGTTTTACGTAGTTAAAAATATATATTTATATCTATCTCTATTCACAGGTGGGACACAGGGACACTGCTACAATGGCGCGTAACTAATATGGCGCGTAACGACTTACGCGCGCGGGGGGGCTTGGGGGGGGCGCGAAGCGCCACCCCAACAGCTAGTATATATATATGTTTTTAACTACGTAAAACTTGCGAAAATACAATATTCTTCGCTGTCCCATTGTCTGTGCATATAAACAGATTGTCAGGTTTACCGACTCTTGAACATGCAACATATAATTGTCCATGGGAAACAATCCGTATTCAGATCTATACCGCATTTTTCTAATGATTGCCCTTGGGCTTTGCTGATGGTAATTGCTAATCGAATATTCCCTATATCCCCGTCGTCATTTATATATCCCCCATGTGCCCTCCCGGTGTCCCCTTTGTAGTTGTGTCCCTGTGTCCCGGTCGTCATTTATATTCCCTGTGTCCCGGTCGTCAATTGTGTCCCGGCGTCTCGGTCTGTAATTTCTCTTTGATTGTCCCGGTCGTCATTTATATTCCCTGTGTCCTGCTTGTCATTTGTATCCCGGTGTCCCGGTCTGTAATTTCTTTTTGAGTGTCCCGGTCGTCATTTATATTCCTTGTGTCCCGGTGTGTAACATACGACAATAGATCAATTGTGGTGTAACTTTGTTCACGATCCCATTCTACACATGTAGAAAAAGAAGCAATACGATTAGGTGAAGGCATTCTCAAATGCTTCAGAAGTTTGTTTGCAATAGATAAGCACAAATCTTCAATCATAACTAAAGTGCAGTTATAAATTTCTGTTGTAAAGTCCAAGGTCATATCTGACCTTTCTAGCCGTATTCGGTGAAGTATATTCTTGGCCATTTGCGATTTGTATTTCTCCCATAACTCTGCAGGAGATGAAGGAGAGCAAGTTTTGCCGGAAGACACGGGCCGTAATGTCATGTCTATGAACCGGCGATAGTCCAGGATGTAAAAGCTGTTGTATGTAATCCCAAGATGGATTATATATAAATGTAATAAATGACGAATCATTAACCTATAGGCACAATATTTCATTGGGCTGCATTTCTTATCCATTTCTTTGTTAGTGGCTGGATTTATCAATTTAATATTACAGTGATAGCCGTAGGCTCCATCCCAAAAAATGATGGGATATTGTAGGGCATCGTAGCATCGATGAGTTTAATAAAAACTTCTCTTTGAAACGCCTTCTTATATACTTATAATGACGTCATATACAAAGCCTTTGACGTCATATACAAATCACCGACCATAACGATTGCCACTTCGTTGATAGTTGCGTATCAGTAGGCATCAATTCGATTGCTGTTTTGAACAGAAGCACTAAGTTATTATTTATTTGGAAAAGATGTTGCAACTGGGAAACGATAGTCCCCTGTCAACGTTGTTTTTTTATCATCGATATCACTTTCAAGTTGTTTGGTTTGTTTCACCTTGACTTGTCTTTCGTCACTATGAAATACATATCGTCGAACCTTTGTTTTTTAACTAAAATCTGGTAGGCATTGATGACCTTATCCAAGTCAAAATCCCAAACCCAATCATCATCACTATCATTTTCAGTTTTGATACGTTTTGACTCTCGCTGTCCAGGTTGTTTCAGGTTGCTCTTGTGATTCCTCGGCACGCTTTCTTTTCATACTTTCTCTATTAGCCGCAAGCCTGTTTTCACGCTGTTGTTGTTATTCCTCGGCACGCTTTCTTTTCTTACTTTCTCTATTAGCCGCAAGCCTTTTGGCATTAGCTCTTTGAGCAGCTTCCCTGGCTGTTTCTTCTGCCGTTGTAGGTTCTTCTGTCATTTTAAGATCTATATTAGAAATTTCTCTTTGATGTTGTGATTCCTGGGCACGCTTTCTTTTCTTACTTTCTCTATTAGCAACAAGCCTTTTGGCATTAGCTCTTTGAGCAGTTTCTTCGGCTGTTTCTTCTGCCATTGTAGGTTCTTCTGTCATTTTAAGATCTATATTAAAAATTTCTCTTTGAAAGGTCTTCTTATATACATATAATGACGTCATATACAAAGCCTTTGACGTCATAATAAAGATGACGTCAGTCGACAAACAACTTCATGACGGCATAATGCTCAATCCTCATAATGACGTCAGTCAACAAACATGACGTCAGTCGACACACAAACATGACGTCAGTCACCATACAAACAACTTATTTTTATATTGTCCCAGTTTGTAATTTCTCTTTGAGTGTCCCAGTCGCAATTTAAATTCCCTGTGTCCCGGTGTCCTGATCGTCATTTGTGTCCCGGTCTGTAATTTCTATTCGAACAATCCCTGTGTCCCGGTCGTCATTTATATATCCCGCCTGTGCCCCCGGCGTCCCCGTTGTAGTTGTGTCCCTGTGTCCCGGTCGTCATTTTTATTCCCTGTGTCCCGGTCGTGATTTGTGTCCGGGTGTCCCAGTCTATAATTTCTCTTTGAGATTCCCGGTCGCCATTTATATTCCCTGTGTCCCGGTCGTCATTTGTGTCCCGGTGTCCCGGTATGTAATTTCATCAGTTGACAAACATGACGTGAGTCGACAAACAAGTTCATGACGCATACAACTAAATCTTTATAATGACGTCAGTCGACAAACATGACGTCAGTCGACACACAAACATGACGTCACTCGACACACACACAGACAATTTATTTTTATATATATAGAAGACTAGCTGTTGGGGTGGTGCTTCGCGCCACCCCAACACCTAGTTGGTGGGAGCGCTTCGCGCCCCCCCCCCCCCAAGCCCCCGCGCGCGTAAGTCGTTACGCGCCATATTAGTTACGCGCCATTGTAGTTGTGTCCCTGTATCCCACCTGTGAATATAGATATATATATATATATATATATATTTTTAACTACGTAAAACTTGCGAATCCACAACATTCTTGGCTGTCCCATTGTCTGTGCATATAAATAGATTGTCAGGTTTACCGACTCTTGAACATGCAACATATAATTGCCCATGGGAAAAACAATCTGTATTCAGATCTATACCTCATTATTCTAATGATTGCCATTGAGCTTTGTTGATGGTGATTGCTAATCGAACATTCACTGTGTCCCCGTCGTCATTTATATATCCCCCTGTGCCCCCAGGCGTCCCCGTTGTTGTTGTTTCCCTGTGTTCCGGTCGTCATTTGTGTCCCAGTGTCCCAGTCTGTAAATTCTCTTTGAGTGTCGCGGTCGTCATTTATATTCCCTGTGTCCCGCTCGACATTTGTGTTCCGGTGTCCCGGTCTGTAATTTCTCTTTGAGTGTCCTGGTCGTCATTTATATTCCCTGTGTCCCGGTCGTCATTTGTGTCCCGGTGCTTTGTTGATGGTGATTGCTAATCGAACATTCCTTGTGTCCCGGTCGCTTTCTCTTTGAGTGTTCCGGTCGTCATTTATATACCCTATGTCTCGGTGTCCCGGTCGTCATTTGTGTCCCGATGTCCCGGTCTGTAATTTCGTCAGTCGACAAATATGACGTCAGTCGACACACAAACATGACGTCACTCGACAGACACACAGACAACTTATTTTTATATATATAGATGTCTCGGTGTCCCGGTCGTCATTTGTGTCTCGATTTCCCGATCTGTAATTTCGTCAGTCGACAAACATGACGTCACTCGACACACACATACATAGGCAACTTATTTTTATATATATACTAGCTGTTGGGTGACGCTTCGCGCCACCCCAACACCTAGTTGGTGGGGCGCTTCGCGCCCCCCAGGCCCCCCCGCGCGCGTAAGTCGTTACGCGCCATATTAGTTACGTGCCATTGTAGTTGTGTCCCTGTGTCCTACCTGTGAATATAGATAGATTTATATATCTGTTTCAAACTACGTAAAAATTGCGAATATACAACATTTTTGGCTTTCCCATTACTGGGAGCTTTCCGTTTCCAATTGCCAGCAATTGATCTGAAAATGTTTGACCAGAGTCATCGTTTTGCAATCGGATACGCATTTTTGTAGTTAATTTTAATATTTTTACGTGTGCCCATAAATTAGAATTTTTCAGGCAAGCATTCATTTCGTCTGCAGGAGTTAAACTACGTAAAAATTGCGAATATACAACATTCTTGGCTTTCCCATTGTCTGTGCATATACAAAGCCGTATGTACTAATAATGACGTCATATGCAAACGCTCTTTTTACAAACAAACAAACATGCATACTTAACCGCTTCATTTGGTTCCAAAACTGTGTCGATTGACTTGTAAAGGACTGCCTGGTCTCGAATCTTGGTCAAAACAATATTGTTGATTTCGTGGACGTCTATACTTTTGGGTGCGAGAATCGCTCTTTCACTTAGCCATTTATTATTTTCATAATTTTTTTAGAATATTCGGAAATACTTTTTCAATCAATTCATTTTTGGACGTCACTAAATTACAGAAATCAGAAGGTAGTTGTATACGTCCTGAAATTGAGTATCGTATCATAAATGTCTTTTTGTTCCGACGTTAACTTGGAAATGTTATTTTGTACATACGACAATAGATCACTCGTACTGTAACTTTGTTCACGATCCAATTCTACACATGTCGAAACAGCAGCGATACGGTTAGATGAAGGCATTCCCAAATCCTGAAGAGGTTTGTTTGCCATACGTACGCACAAATCTTCTATAATAACTAAAGTGTAGTTATAAATTTCTGATGTAAAATCAAAAGTCATATCTGACGTCTCTAACTGTTTTCGATGGAGTATATCTACGGACATTTTTGACTTATATTTTCCCCATAACTCTGTAGGAGCTGATGGAGAGCAAGTTGTTAAAATGATGCCAAACAATGCACGAATTTGACTTGGGGTTGACGTTTCGCACGCGTCATTGATGCAGTTATCCCAGTGTTGGTCATTCTCCAATAAATTCAGAGCTTGGCATGCATTACGGTAAGTGTCATGTATAGTACCGTTTACAGTTCTCAAATACTCAAAGGATTTCGGACCGGGTACATTCACCAAAAGCAGGCGTAGAAAGAAGCATTCATTATGATTGGGGTGACCGGTATAGAGTCTTCCTATCGTGGTATCTTTGAAGATGGTAGGTTGGCCGTCGACTGACTTACCCTGTTTTCGACGTTCAAATACTTTATTTTTAGTATTCCACGTGTAATACGAAGGCACTTCAGTATACAGCAGTTTTTTTGAAAAAGAATCATTTTTGCAAAGCGAAAAAAAAGCTGTTAATTTTGTATCCGGTGGATTCAGGGCTCTTTGTTGCACGTTGGTTTCCGAGAAATAAACACGTTGACCATTCTGTAAATGTACCGCTAAGTGAACAACAGCTGGACTACGTTCATGTATCGGAAATGAAAGAATTCGCCAAACAGCTTCATTACTGCTTATGTATCTTCCAGCCTGATATTGTACGATTTCGTCGAAATCTTTGATTTTGGGCTGCAAGCCAAAAACTGCCATGTCACTGCCTTTGTTGACGTATTTACATATGTATTTGATTGCCTTTACGGAGTTACAGTATTCAACGTTTATGTGTGCATTAAATGTTTTTGATAATAATGGGGAATATGGAACAACCCACTGGTTATCTACTTCGATGGTGGTACCGTTGCCATTGTAGGTTCTTCAGTCATTTTAAAATTAGAAATTTCTCATTCAACGGTCTTCTTACAATTAAAAATTTGTCCCGGTCGTCATTTGTGTCCCGGTATCCCAGTCTGTAATTTCTCTTTGAGTGTCCCGGTCGTTATTTATATTCCCTCTGTCCCGGTCGTCATTTGTGTCCCGGTCTGTAATTTCTCTTTGAGTGTTTTTCTTTTTAGTATTTTTTAGTTTTTTACATTTTTCTTTTTTCAGTTTTCTTTTTCTTCTCTATTTTTCAGCTTCACTATGAAATACATATCGCCGAACCTTTGTTTTTTTAACTAAAATCTGGTAGGCATTGATGACCTTATCCAAGTCAAAATCCCAAACCCAATCATCATCGCTATCATTTTCAGTTTTGATATGTTTTGACTCTCGCTGTCCAGGTGGATCTTCATCTAACTGCGCGGTTTTGCGTTCTTTAGCCTCAAGCCTGTTTCCTTGCTGTTCTTTTGATTCCTCGGCACGCTTTCTTTTCTGACTTTCTCTATCAGCAGCCAGTTTTTTGGCATAGACTCTTTGAGCATCTTCATCGGCTTTTGCCATGGTAAGTTCATCAGTCATTGTAAACTTAAACATTAATAGATTTCTACGTGAACATATGTCTTAAATATCTTGAATGACGTCACCGTCAAAGCAAAAAGAACGATATTCTTAAATACCTGTGTCCTGGTCGTCATTTATATTCCCTGTGTCCCGGTCGTCATTTGTGTCCCGGTATCCCAGTCTGTAATTTCTCTTGAGTGTCCCGGTCGTTATTTATATTCCCTCTGTCCCGGTCGTCATTTGTGTCCCGGTCTGTAATTTCTCTTTGAGTGTTTTTTCTTTTTATTATTTTTTAGTTTTTTACATTTTTTCTTTTTTCAGTTTTCTTTTTCTTCTTTATTTTTCAGCGTGTCCTGGTCGTCATTTATATTCCCTGTGTCCCGGTCGTCATGTTTTTTTACATTTTTTCTTTTTTCAGTTTTCTTTTTCTTCTTTATTTTTCAGCTTCACTATGAAATACATATCGCCGAACCTTTGTTTTTTTAACTAAAATCTGGTAGGCATTGATGACCTTATCCAAGTCAAAATCCCAAACCCAATCATCATCGCTATCATTTTCAGTTTTGATATGTTTTGACTCTCGCTGTCCAGGTGGATCTTCATATAACTGCGCGGTTTTGCGTTCTTTAGCCTCAAGCCTGTTTCCTTGCTGTTCTTTTGATTCCTCGGCACGCTTTCTTTTCTGACTTTCTCTATCAGCAGCAAGTTTTTTGGCATAGACTCTTTGAGCATCTTCATCGGCTTTTGCCATGGTAAGTTCATCAGTCATTGTAAACTTAAACATTAATAGATTTCTACGTGAACATATGTCTTAAATATCTTGAATTACGTCACCATCAAAGCAAAAATGACGACAACTAATTTCATGACGTCAGCCGACACAGAAACATGACGTCACCTGATCCACAGACAGACAGACAACTTATTTTTATATATATAGATAGATAGATACATAAAGAAAAAAATCAATTATCTATGAAACATTGTACTATATGAAATACATACAGATTTTAGAAGCCTAAATTAAACTAAAAGAATTAAAGATGTGTGGTAAATATACCTTATGTTGATACTAATACAATTTTTTACCGTTATCATGGTTGCAGCAGTAGCTGCAACTTAGTAAAGAACAAACCACAGCCCATAGTAACTAAAAGTTAGAAAACACGTTTTGAAAAAAAAATGCCTAGTGAAAAAAAGAATATGACACTAATTC